>NW_009260792.1:503709-515967 GCF_000687185.1 Egretta garzetta
CCGCCCTGGGACCAGGGCGGGGACCTGAGGCACTGTGAGAAACCAGGAGAGCAGGGCATGGCGGGGCGGGCCAGGGGCTCCCCAGGGGCTGGGGGAAGGATGCTCAGCCTGGCTGGGGGCCGGGAGCCAGCCTCCATACAACTTTCCTTGGGTTTGTACCCCCATCAGGAGAAATCTCCTGCACCTCCTCAGGCGAAATTTCCACCTTTAAGCTGGAGCGGTGTCTGCAGAAAGAAATGGGGCAGGAGGCAAATTCCTCTCGAAGCAGTCCGAAGGAAAAAAGTCTTGCAAGGAGTAAAGCCAAGGAAGGGTCATGCAATCAGGCAAAAAAGGCCACGTGTTCAACCACCCCCAGAAGCAGCTAGAAAAACAGAAGGCAACGAGCAGCCTGGGCTGGGGACAGGCAGGTGAGGACCCACTGTGGGTCCCCAGCGTAAAGCCACTGGCATCCCCTGCCACCATCTCACCCTCGCATCCAGGAAAGCTCCCACCCTGGCTCAGTGGCCTGGAACTGACATCAAATAACAGCAGATGTACAGGATATATCAGTGATGCTGAAAAGTTAGTCTGGAAGTCACTCCAGTTTAGTACGTAATTCAAAAGTATACAATTTGAATTAATAAATAAAGCCCTTTAGGGGTTCTCATAACGCTGTGAAGAGCACTAGCAAAACACAAGGTTGTCAGCCAGTTTAGCCTATTGACAAAGTAGAAACCAGCCGATGGTCCAGGCTGAGGCAAACCAGCAAAGGAGAAGAGAAATCTCACCTGGATTTACCTCAGACGAATGACCATGACAGTGAGTTTTTAAAGAAAGCTGCACTAAAACGGTCATGGACAAATTACCGAATCTCCCCAAACCACTGAACTAAATTCAGGGGTTGCTCATGGTCTGACAAACGTCCCGCCAGAAGGCACCCATTTATTTTTCATTGCTTGCTGCTTGACAGATTGCTGCATTCACAAAAACTCAGCCGATTAATAAACTGATCCCACTGCTTAACTAATTGCGAAAAGCCAAAAAGGGATTTGAGTAGTAGCACGATGGTCATTATAAAAATATCCACTGACTTTGGAAAATGGAGGGCACAACATTTCTACCTCGAAGGGCAGCTTTATGTAGGCCACAAAGTGCCTTGGGTATTTCTTAGAATCCTTGAGTTTATTCATGTATTATTTCCTTGGATATTCAGTATATTTTTCCAGCAGGCAAGAAACTGAGGCTTCTGTGTACGAGTTTCATCTGCTCAAAATGTGAAAAAATACCGATCCCTTAGCACATTCTGCTACAGTAGAAGCAAAGTGTAAAAGAAAAATTCCAAATATGTAGATTTAAAAATAAAAACACAGAACTCTTTCCTCCCTAAAAGGGATTTGAAGCAAAAAAATCCTGGGCTACAGATAGGTCTAGACTTTAATTGTCGAGTTGCCCAAGAAGAATTGCTGGCCTGAGGTCATTTTAATCAGGTTGCATGTCAGCTTGCAAAATCTCCAAATTAGCTTACAGCTCCGGGAGAGAAAGATGTTTTTCTTTCCTGAAGAACGCAAACAGATTGTTGTGACATGTTCTCAGTCATCATGACAGATCAGATCCCCGCTTTGCGCTGCGAGCCGGCAAAGAAGTCAGCCGCTCCTTCGGAGATTTGGGCATCTCCCAATTTGTCAGAGCTGGGGATGGAGTTTATAGAAATCCTTCTGAAAGTGAGGTTTATATGCAAAGACTCTGATAAAAGAGATTGACCTTAATTGGGAAGCAAGTTTCTTTCGCATTTTTTAACAACCTCCAGGCCTTCCTAGCAGTCTGATGAAAGGGAACTTGTGAAAAGAAACAATCTGTATTTATGCAGCAGGAACTATCATATCCTGAGCTGCGCGGAGAATGACAAGGAACCGACTCATCGTTTTAAAAAAAAAGGATTAATTTGCCATTTTCTTCCCGAGTTTGTGAAAAGTAAGGCTGTGGGTGGATTTCAAAACAGGCTGAGTACTTCCTTAGTTAGATTTGCGGCGGGCTCTGAGCCTGTGTGATACTCTGCACGTTGCGGTGGAGCAGCTGACCTGGGATGGTGTCCCTCCCAGGGTCTCCCCAGCCTGTGTGTCCAGTTCAGTCCCTTGGCCCTAGCACACTGGGATGCTTTTTCCCTTTTCACTTCGCCATGTTCAGTTTTTCATCTGCGTCAGTAAATGGCTCCAATGGGGATCACAGGGTGAAGAGGAAGCAGGGGGACAGGAGCTGGGGTGGTGACCTGGTTTCACCTTGATGGACTACCAGAGGGAGAGGCAAGCACAAATTCATGACAACTGGCTGATAGTGGGATGCATCTTCCCTATCTGGCGGCCCCCAAAGGTCTGCACCTGAACTAGCAACCAGCAGCGTCTCGTTCACAGGAAGAGGGAAAAAAATAGATGTCTCCAAATGGTGATTCCTCTGACTTCTAGCTGCCGCCTCTTTCTCTTAACTAGTTCAGGCACCTCATTTAGGGAACACGACTCTATCTGTCCCTGGTAGTGGCCAAGGGCTCGGTATTGCCTGCAGCCAGGGAAGGACACAGGCAGAAGCAGGAGAGCCCTGCCCTGAGCCCCTGGCATGCTGCAAACATAGGCACATGCCTGGGCAGAGATAGACCTGGGACCGCTTTGCCGAAAGAGGAGGGAATGCGACGTGCTACAGGTGCCACAAAGGAACCATCCTGAGTAGTTGACGTTAAGACCCCCAGGCCTTTAAACTTGGATGGGACAAGACAGTGGGGGATCTCTCTGCCAGGACAACACTGGCAGCAGCAGAAGAAGCTGTATTTCCCTGTCTCTGCATTTTCCTTCTATGATTCTGCAAGCCAAGAGAAGTCACAACCGTATGTCTCTGGGTAGAAGCTGACAGTTTCTTTCTCCCAAAGGCCTCCGCCTCGACAGCAGAAGAATCTTCATCTTCCCTGTTGTACGAGTTTGAGGACTATTTTTTTTCTCTCTTTTTTTTTTTTTCTGTTCCCTGGCTCCCTGCCATCAGCCCCGGTGGAACCCAGGGCAAGGCAGCAGTGCCACGCAACCCAGATGTCAGCAAACCGTTAATCCCAAGAGACAGACCCCTGGGGTGAGATTCCCGCTGCAACTTCTCCAATTAGATGGCTTACCTCCTGTTTTGCCTCTGCTTTAGCCATTTTGGACCGAACATATTTTATTGTTCAGCCTCCTAGTTAAACGGCTGGGAAGGTCTGGATGTAAGCACGCAGAGATTACTGGTTCAATAATAGAGTCGGGCACGTTGGCTTTGCTTCATTTTGCTAATAAAGCTGCAAAATAAAGCTGTTGACTCTTCTTTCATCAGCATCAGCCCCGTGAGGCTCTCCCACGTCTCGCCTGGTGATTAGAGCAGAGGGCTGGGAACACAGGTCTGGAGTTCAGCCCTTAATGAGCTGCCCGTTCAGCGAGTTTCACTCGGGGCTCTTGACCTCTTTGCACCTCGGCCAACTCAGCTGTAAAACTGGCTGAAGGGTGGACCCTGTGGAAACCAGCCACCGTGCCCCAGTTGAGCCTTGAGTCTGGATTTCATGGGTAAACACAAAATAAAAATCAACAGCAATTTGAATCTGCAGTGACCCCGCTCAGATGCCACGAGAACATCAGGCCTTGCCAGTGTAAACAGCGCCAGTCTCTGGGGTCCCCCATTGCAATGTCAGAGCAAATCTAAGTAGCGCCCCTGCGATTTGGGCTGCAGTTTAAAAAAGAAAGGTGCTGCAGATGCCAGGACAGACAAGGCAGCGTGGTGCCAGCTCCAGTACCTGGGTATGTCAACACGTGCAGCACTAAGCAGCGCCTGGAAAACCTGGATGGCATGTGCCCATCTGGGTGGGGATGTGGCCCCCCAGCCCGGGGGGAGCGGGGTACCTGTTACCCTCTAAATCTCTGAGCTGCGAGACAGCCCATCCCTTCACCAGGAAGGCTCCTCATGCTGAAACCAGCATGAACCATGCCCAAGGACAGGCTCTCTCACACCAAATCCAAAACATTTCCAACCTGTACCACAGCCAGGATGACCGCAGCTGCTGGCACCTCCGTTAGCTCTCATTGCTCAATGTAACAGAAGGAGATGAAAGGAGGAGCTCGTGTCTGGTACAGCTTGTTTGCCTTCTAGGTACGATGGGGATGCTGAAGAGAAGTCCTGCCTCAGACATCTGACCCCACCCAACACACACACGTGCCTACTCACGAGAAACATGGTGGTTTCTTTCAAAGTTGAGAAAAATCTAGCGCTTTTTCCCTCTTAAATGGGAGGTTGCAGGTAAGACTCAGAGATGGCATGGAGGAGCCAGAGCTGCCAAGCTGGCACTTGGGGGGGAGCAGAGAAGAAGGGAGAGGCACCACCCCTTGGGTTTTCAGCAGTGTGGGGTCAGCCTTGCACATGCTGTTTGTCACAGCAGGCTTAGTAAAATGGAGCAAGAAAGTGGTTTCCAGGCAGAGCAAGAGCACCTGGGATCCAGTCAATCCAGCCCTGTGGCAGGGCCATTTGCTCCCACACCTTCTCTGCACCTCCTCATACAGTCCTCCACTGTGCAGCCATGTGGGAACCAGAAAGCTCTTCTTTGGGCATCAACAGGGGTCCTGGATGTACTTCTGCAGATATCTCAGCATTATCCCACCTTACTCCATGCAGACATACCCAACCAAGCACAGGCCTGGAAAGGGCTGAGGTTGAGAACTGTCTTATAAAGTCTTCTCCATACCAGGTACCTACCATTTATAACACCAGCTGCCCTACAAATTGTCCTTTAGTGACTGGTGACTTGTAGGTGTGGAGAAGAGGCTGGCATGAGGCATCTTCTGGAGTTGGGAAGGTGGGTATTTGCACGGTGTTTCCACTGTACAACGTGCTGGGATCGGTGCAGGCAGCTGGGTGTGAGCCCAGACCTTCAGCGTACAATGGAGATCTCTGTTCTGGTGTAAGGATCCTTTCGCTGAGGATTTTCCATCCCTTGAGGAAAATATGCTAACAGGCTTTAAATAATTAAACAAATCACATTGCAGGCAAACCCAAGTTGATCTTTAAAATGCATTATCCTCAGAAGGCGAGAGAAATGTTCAGTGCTTTACGCCTTCCTCCAACCTCTCCACACATTAACTAATTCATCGCATGAGGGACCACCCAGCTGCATCTCGACCATGGAGCAAAGGCTACGCCAGTCACCTCCGTCTTTAAAACCAGTATTGCCACAGCTGGGGGCCAGGTTTCTTCAGCGCCAACACGAACATACAGTGGGGGAACAAAGCTCTTTTCATCAGGCTAAGCTTGCACCAAGGACGTCGCTCCCACAGAGCCCCTTGCTGGTCTCAGCTGGGAAGGGCAGGCTTCCCTTGTGGCAATGAGATGCTGTGGGGCAGCTGCAGCCACGTCCTTGCAGAAGAGGGGAGTCATGTGTGGTCACAGCCAGGGACAACTTTGGCTTTCCATGGGCAAAGGCAAGGAAATCAGCTACCTTGAGCATCTCCTCTGGGCCACCGAGGCCATGTATGGTGGAGACCTTCAAAGAGAGGAAGGCAGAGCAGCTGAGAGGCGGTTCTCTCCACCTAGTGTAGCACTGCAGAACATTAGTCTAGCTCTCTGCAAGCTAACTCTTTTTCTTCCCCCAAAACAGCCCCAAAACTGCCGGGACACAAGTCCTCACTGCCTCTGCCAGACTGCGTGAGGACAGGTGAGCAGCTTGAGGCAGCAACCAGAAGGTCTGTCAGCAAGGAGAAAGCCTTGCTGACGAGGAGCAGGGAAAAACAAAGCCCATCCTCAGCCCTCCCCGACATCCCCCCAGCCCAGCGGTGGGGCTGGGCTTCATCCCTGTGCTCCCAGGACCCCACGGAGGACAAACTGGTGGACCGAGGCTACTGCCACCCCCTCTCCAATTAGTCTGGTTTCCTGCAGTGGTGTTTTCTCCCTCCTCAGCTCTCCCCCATGCCGTGCATGGCCCAGAGCAGACAGGCTATAACATGTAGAGCTTAAATTATTTGACAGTTCTCCCTTTTTGGGATTAGGGAACACCATGGAAATGGCTGCTTGTGGCGCCATGGGGCAAGCCCTGAGAAACAGGGCTGTGCTGGGGTCCTGGGGGCAGCTGCAGCTGCAAGCCCCACAGCAGCCAGCTCTTCCCAGTGGCTCACCAGCCCTTCTCCCACCTCACCTGGTCTCCAGGTTCACAGGCTGCCATTCCTCCCTCCATCCCTCACTCTACCACACTGTCCAAGGTGAAAGGTCCCCAGGGTTTTCCCTGCCATTTCTCCAGCATTTGCTCCCCTCAGCAGTCCACACCGGACACACATGAGGACCTTGCTGCTCCGGGCTTATCAAATCACGTCTTCAGGAAAGGACATTTGGCCCTGTCCAGGCCAAAATTATCATCATTGTTGTTGCTAGAGCTTGTTTTCATAAGGAAAGCCATGGAGGGAGGACAGGGAGTGTCCAGAAATTATGATTGCTCTTGGTCTCTCTCTACTCATCTTTTATCTCTCAGGGAGATATTTATTTAAGCTGACCATGGCTCCAGTTGAGCCATGGCACCGTCTGCTGGATTTTCCAGTGAGAACTTACCTGTTTTCTCTACCATGTCCCACCCTAAGCACAGAGGTCCTCAGAGGGAATGCAGCTCCTGCAGACTTCAGTGAGAACAGAGAGGCCCTGGACCACTTTGATGGACATGTCATGGTCTCCATGGTCATTTCTGAGGACCAGCAATCTCAAGAAAAGGGACATGAAGCAACAAAAAAGAATCAACACAGCACTAAAACTTAGCAGAAGACATGGTTGTCTATTGGTTCTTTCACTCTCCCAGGGTTAGTTTCTTAAATCTGATGTGAGGGAGGGGTTTTTTGGAAGATTTTTTTTTTTTTTTAAGCAGAGATCTGAATCCAGGGAAAGAAGTATTATAGATTGGGTCAAAAAAAATCCTGATGTAAGAGGTTAAATGAAAGAATAGAGCATAGGTGAATAAGGATTAAACTTGCTGGAATCAACCCTTGCAAATGTCTCACAGCCAAAAACAATGTTTAAAGTGTTGTCAGAAGGGTGAGGAAAATACAAGTTTCACGAGATTGGATTTGTGAAAAACATTCTGGTGCTGGAGGCATCTCTGGGACAATCTCATTGGAAATATTCTCTGAAGTCGGGTGATGAAATTATTAGAAGAACAGTGCATAGATCGAAGAAGAGAAATATAGTTGATTCATGGGTGCTTTTGGATGAAGGGGGGGGAAAAAAAAGCCAGCCTTTGCTACAAAGCAAAAAGAAACTTAGCAGATTTCTCATCAAAGTGTAAAGAAGCCTCTGGGAAAGAAACAGATTGATGCTACCAAGTTGTTTAAGCTAATAACTACCTCCAAAGCACAAAGCTGTGGTTGGAGGTTAAGAAAGAAAGTAGCCTATGAGCAATTTACACAGACTAGCTACAAAAGAGCCCACATCGTTAAAGGTAGGAATGAAAGCATGTAATGACAGCTAGTTATTTTATTTTATTTCTTTAATTCAAGGAAAACAGAAGGCACAGCCACGAGCTAAATTAAGAAGAATAAGATGAAGACATATGGATAGATGAGATTTAGCCCTGGGGAAAAACAAATCAGCCTTTAGTGTCCTGGGGTGAGGAAGAGCAAACCGCGATGGGCCATATGTCCTCACCCGACCGCAGGAGAGAAAAGGAAGGATTTGGGATGAGCGAGGTCCTGCACCGAGCACGTTTTGGGCCATCCTTCGGGCCGTGCCGTCCTGCGGGGGATGCACCCCAAGCAGAGCAAACAGGGATGCCCATCTTCTCCAGAGAGTTGGGACATTGCAGGGCTTTCCAGAGAGATTCTCACAGCCTACCAGGAAAAAACGTGGTTTGGGTGTTTGAAATTTCCTGTGTTGCTGGTCAAAGAAGGGAGGGCGGCATTGGCACACCCTGCACACGGCGGGAGAGGAGGAAAAGCAAGCGTCCCAGGGGCACCACAATGTCCAAGGCCACCGCAGAGACGAGAGCTGTGGTGATGACATTCGGATGTGTTTTTTCATCCTATGGTCTCCCTTCCAGCAAGACACCTTAGAGTTTCTCAAAATCCTCAGGCTGTCACGGGTTAAATACCAAAGCCAAGATTTTCTTTTTCTGTAGGACTTTTTTTTCCCAAAGGACTTTGGTTATTTTGAAGAGACATCAAGTAAGTAGGACCTGAATCAGCAGCAAACTCATGGAAAAGCAGAGCAGTGAATCAGGTGCCTGGTCTCAGTAGCCCTCACAAATTTCTGTTCAGGCCGTCACGGAGTTCAAATAACTATTTGGGACATAGAAAATGAAGATAAAAGCATAAGGCGCCACAAGATACTTGCGGAAAGGCGTACAGCCTCACCAAATCCTTCTCATTTTTAGTATTTCCATTTCTCCTCCTAAACTTTTTCTTTAAACTGCAAAATAATGAGAAAATGTGCTTCCTTGAGACAAGCCAGTACTATCAGCTAGGCAACCTCACATTCATCGTAGCACTCCAAATATACTCTGGAATGCTTTTCAGCCCAGAGGATAATAGTATTAGACGAGCAGAAAGGCTGTCCTGTAAAAGACTGTTATTATGATTTCCAGTCTCAGAAGTTGGCTTAATCCAGCTGAGCACACACGTTATTTAGAGAGGAGGCTGAGCTCAGACACTGGTATCATCATCATCTTTATTGCAAATGAAGAATTCAGCCAGTGAAAGGCAAGTCACGTTTTTTTGTCCTAAGCCCTGCAAACACTGGCTGTTGCACTCGTCTTTGCGCTCCGCAGCGGGCGTCTGGAGCTGCTGAATGCTCGGCTGTTTGGACGGATTTGCATCTGCCTAAAAAAAAAAAAATCCCGTTTTCTCTCTTGTCACCTAATCAATCAAACAGCAAAAGATGCTCTCCCTGCACTCTCCAAGGAAAACAGATACATGCCCACACAAAAGGCAAACCATGAGCGTAGGGGTTAACTAGAGGTGGTAAGCTGCAAACCATGTAACAGGAACATTTTTCTTTCTCTTCTGTCTGCTTGAAATTTCATGCCTCTCTTGCTCTGCCTGTGGTACAAAAGGAGAAGAGGCAGCGATGCTCTGAGTTGGGGAAAAAAAAAATCTGAGATTGTCCCCTGCATGAGAAGGGAGGATTACTTGGGGGATTTGCACCTTGACTTGAGGAGGAAATGCTGCACAGCTTCTCTCCCGGGGTTTGGGCAGAGCAGCTCCCTCCCAAAGGACCAGTTCCCCCAGCCAACCCACCCCACGTGAGCAGGACACAGCTCACGCCCCAGCCTGCCCAGGCCTGGCAGCCGGGCGCCCATCCCTGGGGACTGGCTCAGGGCTGGCACCATTGCTTGGGATCATGGGAGTCTCCCCAAGCCAAAACCTGCCAGGGCCACTATCAGTAGGGCGGGGGCTCCCACTAGGGACGAGCCCATACCTCACCTCCTGGGGGTGACGCTGCACCTCACCACACAGCACCCGGAGTGAAGGCACCTCGGCGAACATGCAGCGCGGATGTATTAACCACAACCGGTTTGTTCTTGCACCAATAATAGCATCTTTGCTAATGCTCCTCCTCGACACAGCACCCTCGGCCGCCCTTTTGCTAGCAGGAATCATGGAATCACAGAATTATTTAGGCTGGAAAAGACCTTTAAGATCATCAAGTCCAACCGTTAACCTAACAATGCCATCCCACCACTAAAACATGGCCCTAAGCACCTCATCTACCCACCTTTTAAATACCTCCAGTGATGGGGACTTCACCACTTCCCTGGGCAGCCCATTCTAATGCTTGACAGCCCTTTCAGTGAAGAAATTTTTCCTAATGTCTAACCTAAACCTGTCCTGGCGCAACTTCAGACCATTTCCCCTCGTCCTATCGCTTGTTACTTGGGAGAAGAGGCCAACCCCCACCTCACTACAGCCTCCTGTCAGGCAGTTGTAGAGGGCGATAAGGTCTCCCCTCAGCCTCCTCTTCTCCAGGCTGAACAACCCCAGTTCCCTCAGCTGCTCCTCATCAGACTTGTGCTCCATACCCCTCACCAGCTTTGGTGCTCTCCTCTGGACATGTTCCAGCAACATAACGTCTTTCCTGTAGTGAGGGGCCCAAAACTGAACACAGTATTCGAGGTGCAACCACACCAGTGCTGCAGCCTCACTCCTTCCTTCCATCTGCATGCCGGCGAAGGAGGTATCGGGTGCTCAGATGGGTACCAGGATGGAGGGGCTGCTGCTCCCCCACCTCAGTCACAGGGATACAGCTCAAATGAGCCAAACTTGGGCAAGCAGCAGCTCTTCCCAAGCAAGTGCTCCCTCCCTGGCACATTTTCCCATGGGAGACAAGCACAGGCGCCTTAAAATAAATCTGTCTTTTTAAAGCAGTGACGCTAAATGGAGGTTTGAGATCAAAGCCTGGGATTCTCACATTTTGCCAAGATAGACATATCCATTCACGAGATTTTTGGTGTAACAAAATGCTTGCTAATGAAGAGGATCATAATCTTATTGTTAGCCCCAACCTACAACAGCATGTCATGCCAGAGTGGGCTAGAGTATGCCCTAGTTTAGGAAGTTGCAGAGTAGGCTTCGCTTTTGAGTTAATGAGCTGTGATTGTGTTTATTTTCAGCGGCAAGTATGCCCGTTAAATTTTTGTTTAAGGTCTGATCATTAACGACAGTTATCGACAGGAAGGATGAATTTGGGCTGAAGGGAAGGAAAATGGGGAACGTGTCTCTGGGATTTGGTCTCCAAGCATGCGGAGGCAAGGCCATCAGCAGGGCCTGAGTTTTCTCCGCTTTTGCGTTGCTTGATGATGGTTTTTAAGCTACTGGTCACATCAGTGAGAGGATTTAGACGTGAGAAAGCAGCAAAGATTTTTGCAGAGGAGGGGAAAGTGTAGGAAATCAACTGCAGGGGCCCAACCTGCCTCTTTGGGGCACACAGAGCCGGGATGAGCCACGGTGGGACAGGGTCATCACTGGGCTTCTGCTGTCAAGATCCCAGAAGGTTCAAGACGGGGGGAAGATGTCAGTAGTGTGCAACAACTGAGCAAGGAGACACAAACCTGCCAGAGAAGCAGAAGAGAGGAGGGGAAGAGAAATACAAATGAAGATACATGCTTTGGAAAAAGTTTGCTGTCACAGAGTTGGCTGGCATCGGCGCTGCTCCAGAGTGAGATGGGTTCCCATGTGCCCAGGGTCTCCTCAGTTTAGCAGCCCCCTGCTCCAGTGCTGTTGCCTGTCTGGGAAACTGGGGCTGAGCCACTGAGTGAGCAGGGCAGGGCACAACCCGGGCTGCTCCCTTCACGCTCTTTTTTGCAGTTGATATTTTTTTCCCCTCTGCTTCCAGCCTTACAAAGAATGCGCTGCCCTGGGTTTGATAGTGTCAGCCCCCAAAGGGGTCCAGCACTATTTGTTTCCCAGCATCAAATAGCACACGCACAGACAGACACATAGACATTTGTGCACAGGCAGGACGTCCATACGGTGCAGGAAGGGCACAGAGAGGCAGGCAGGTATTAGGAAAAATTGCATATTAGGAAATATTAGATACTAGGAAAAAATTCTTCACCAAAAGAGTTTTCAAGCATTGGGACAGGCTGCCCAGGGAAGTAGTTGAGCCCCCACCCCTGGAGGTATTTAAAAGACAGGTAGACAAAGCGCTTAGGGCCATGGTTTAGTGGTGGGATGGCAGCGTTAGGTTAATGGTTGGACTTGATGATCTTAAAGGTCTTCTCCAACCTAAACAATTCTATGATTCTGTGACTGACAGACAGACATGCATAGCCAGTTGTAGCCCTGAGTTTAAGCTTCCTATGTACAATATTAGAGAGGGCACATAGGTGCAGATGAATGTCCCTTCTGACCCAAATTCCCCTACGACCCCTCCAGAGATGCTCAAAAAAAACCCCAAACAGCTTAGCATCATGAGTGACGAGGAAATGGAAGAAATCCCAGGAATACATCCACTTTAGAGGTCAAGTTGCAAGGTGTCCCTGACCTTTTTAAATTAAAAGATGACATTAAATGCAAACACACACACACATGCACACACACCCCCCCGTGCTTTGCCCCAGGCCTGGGCTCGCTGCTCCCTTTCCCGGACTGTGCCCAGCCTGGCCCGGGGCTCAGCGGGAGGCAGGGCTGTTTGCTTGTGCATCGAGGGGTTTTGCAGAGCAGCTTCTCAGCTCCAGCTCCTGCTGATTCTTGTGGCAAGTATAAAAAAAAAAAAATAAAAAAAGAAAAGAAGAAAAAAAAAAAAAACTGTTAAAATGCT
>NW_009260792.1:516950-529707 GCF_000687185.1 Egretta garzetta
GGGGGGCGGGGGGGTGTTAGGGGTTTTTTTTAGTTTTAAGCTGGTTTCATGTCAGGAGAGGCACGGGTTGGAAACTTTTCTTGCAAGGGCGATAAAGAGGTCTTCAAGCAGATCTTTACTTTCTCCATGCTTAAAAAAAAAAACCAAAACCCAACACCACTCGAACCTAAAAACCAAACCCATAATCATTATCTTTACTGGCTGTTTGGATAGAGCACATTTTCATAGCGAACACGAAACGTATCTTTGCGAGCACAGACGCTACATTGATTTCTGCTCGCAGCTCCTCAGCAAAGTCAAACCCCAACAAGTCCCCAGGGATTCACATCCTGGGCAAAGTCCAGGTGCCGGGACAAAAAAGGCATTGAAATGTGTAAATTCCTCTTTCACATCATCCATGTTCCTGGTCCAGATTCTACCTGGACCCTCAAATATGTAATTCTATATTTAACCCCTTAATAGGCACTGGTTTTTCACTCGGGCAGTTTGTCCGATTGTGCATAGACGGAGGCATTCATGGTTAGCAGCTGTGGAACAAATTGTAAAGCCATGTAAGTTTTATTATTTACAGTTTCTGGGGTACATGAAGAATCCTGTGTGCAAAGAACAAAACTGAAAAGCTGCTGCTCAGTTTAAGACACAAACTTTGGGGCATAGAAAAAGTTGAATATATTAACTTTTCTTTCTGTTTACCATAAGATTTTGGGTTAAAACATACTCTGAAACACGATGGTGCACATTTAACTCACTCCATAAGTGCGACTGGGATCTCTGAATTTACTTTGGAAGAAGCTTTGCACCACCTCCAGCCACGCGCCAGCCCCCATCAAGGAGAGCCTTGTGCGAACCCCAGCAGCCAGGGCAGAGGTTCCCCCCACCCCCACCACACCCCAAGATGCACCCAGGCACTTCAGGGTAATTCAGACAACCAGAAATTACAGGGGATTTACACCAAAAAGACAGGACACGTTGCCGACTGTACGAGCCATCTGCTCCTCCAGGCTTTTGAAAAGGGAGAGGGACCCCAGTGGGTAAGTGTTGCCGACCTGCAGGACGCACTGTACGAGCCATCTGCTCCTCCAGCCTTTTGAAAAGGGAGAGGGACCCCAGTGGGTAAGGTAGGCGGGGAGGGGGTACAGCATGGGCACCTCCGACCAGGTGGGTGCATTTGCGGAGTACAGGACAAAGTTCCCCTTTTTTATTTTTATTGGTCCCATCATGGAAATTCTGCTTTGCAAAACGCATCACATTCACAGTCGTCATTAAGCTTCGAAGTCAATCTCCCAGTGAAGACACTGGGAAAGCTTGGAGTTATTTTTCCAAGCTGCCTTCAAACTTGGAAAGCTACATTTGATTTCCAAATGCTTAGGAAGCAACTGTAAATATTATATTTAGGGTCACTGATTTAAAAAAAAGAAAAAGAAAAAAGAGGAAAAGAGCAGGGCATTTTTTAACTATTATTTTTATTTTAAATCTTTAAATTCTGCTGTAACTGATGGGAGTAACAGTCTCAGCTCCAGCTCAGCCCCAAGCAGGGGAGACCACGTAACTTCAGTCTGGTTTTCTGGAACACGTTCAACAGGAGTCCTAGACAGTGGAGAATATGGGATTGAATCTGTATAACAGAGGAACCATAAATCTTTACCACCTTAGACTTTCCTGAGCGAAGGTGAGAGAAGAAGAAATTTGTCTCTAGCTGCCAGCGTAAATTTTTCATTAAAATGCTGTAAGGCTTTTTTAAGACCAAAAATAAACTGCTTGGGCAGCACTTTTAGCAGAACTGCACAAGAGCATCGAAAACCCCCTCCACAGATTGTGGTCCTCCAGCAAATACAAACCACGCTGCAGCTTTCCTCATTGAAAATAGGATAAGAGCAAATACGCTGACAAGGAAAATGTGAGTCTATACAACTTCACATCCAATTTAAACAAAGTTCAAATCCATTGCAAGCTGAGAAACATGTTCATATTCAAGAGGAACTTGTTTTCCTGCGCCTCAGCAGAACATCCTAAGAGATAAATAGGGGTTGGCCTCCTTTGGAGTAAGATGAACATGACCTAGTAGAAGGTTTTTAATTTGGAGCGAGCCCAGAGGTGGACTCATCCCCCATTGCTTTTGAGGTAAACCTGTCAGTACTAATAGATCCGTGACCTCTAGGAGGCACCTCAGGAGGTCCTCAGTCTGACCTGTGGCTCAGAGCAGGGACAGCTGTGGGGCCAGAGCAGGTTGCTCAGGGCTTTACCCAGCTGAGCCTTGGAAACCTCCAAGGATGGAGCCTACACAACCTCTCTGGGCAACCTGCTCCACTGCTGGCCTCCCCCAATGGTGGAGTGTTGCAGTAGGGCCGTGTTGGTGGTTGAAGGGTTATCAAATGCCTACAAAAATAAGAGTTAGGTGCTGAATAGGGATACGACAGTCAGAACAACCCACCACCTGGTGCAGGGAGAAGGCAACAAGCAATTACTGACATGCACTACCGCTCTTTTATCGATTCCAGGTGTACAATGTTCACTATACTATGAGCATTAATGGAAAAGTGCAAGATGGATCAATGGAAATAGATGCTGGAAACAACTTAGAGACATTCAAAACAGGAAGCGGGAGTGAAGAGGCTGTTGAAGTTCATGATTTTCAGATTGTAAGTACCTCCACCCTTGTTTTTCATGTAACGTGCTCCAGCGCTGGACTCTAAGGATACCCTGCCCTGCCCCAACTTCCTGCCCCAGTCGGTCTCAGGTTCCTGCCCCCAACTATCCACACAAGCATCCATGCTCCCCCAGCTTGCTTTCACAGCAAGCCAGGCAGTTTCCTCCAAACCAAAGCCTAAGTGCCTTTTGGGGGCAGGTCGTGCCAGGTCCCACTCCGGGAAGCGGTATGGGTTAGACTGCATCAGGATTGGCTCCACGTAACACTTTGCATTTTCAAACCATTAAACAGGGCTACAACACGTGCCCTTGGGGTCTTGCTAGAAAAACGTTCTGGCAGGCTGTGACACAGCCCTTGCACAATTTCATGTGATTTGAACTGGAAAAAAACACCTCCCCCTCCCCAAAACATCACTGGGTTTAGGAGCATAGGGTCAATGCAGTAAGCCAAGCAGACACCAAGGAAAGACCACTGTACAGTGCTGGACCCAGGCAGCTGGCTCTGCCCTGAGATCAAGGATGGGAGCCGCTCTCCATGGCTTGGCCTGGGTTCATCCTTAGCGGAGAGGATGGAGGCATTTGGCCTAGCTTATGCACCCATGCACCAAACACACGGTGCTGGGCCACTTGGGTTGACAGCAAAACACATTTGGGTACCCCAGCAACTTGGCTGTGGCTGCTCAGCACAGAGCCTGGACTGACTAATGCCGAATCTCAGCAGAGCTCAGTAGCTTGGATAGAGCAGTTCACTGAGCTGTACCACCTCTGAGCTACTAAAGGCACATCTATGTGATGTTGCAGAAACCTATTCAGGGGGCCCAGATCCTGCAGTTAATGGTCTTGGGTGCAAAACAGTCAACTTCAGAGCTAAGTCCTCTGTAAGTCAAAGCAGCACTTAAAGGCAATGCTGCCAGGAAGACTTGCCCAGGGCTTATGGAGCAGCCACCTTCCCCGTGCTGAATCTAGAAAGGTGAGGAAATTCAGCTCCTTGGCTTCTCAGCAAGTACAAACAAATCCACACCAAGACACCCAGAACCCTGACTTTCCCAACAGCTGCCTTCAGCCTTTATGAAACCCTCATTAACATCACCATAGCAACATCATTAGCAGCTGAATAAGAGCACCCAGAAGGAGCTCATTTGCCTTCACCCTTCCACATCTGCACAAAAGCACCAGCCCGCTGGGGAGATGCTGAATTCACCTTGCCTGCATGCATGCTGCTGGTAAGCTACCACCGGGTCAGAAACCAGCTCCCAACACCAACCAGCTGAGGCCACCTCCCAGGGACTGTGCCCGCTTGTAAGGACAGAGGGTCAGGCCAGGGAGAGGCCCGGCAAGAGCAAAAGGGTTGCTGCCAGTCAGGGTTGGAGCCAAGAATGCACATAAAGGAGAAAGAAATTGAAGAGATGCGCTTCCAACAGCCAAGTATTTACATTAGCAGCTTTGGATTTGACTGGCACCACTCGAACGATTGCATGGTTGGTGAAGACTTGGATTTGGCAATATTAGGATGCTCCTAGCACGCTCGGTGCACTACGAAGCCTCATTCCCTTGCGCACTCGTCCCTGCATAGCCACCCCCTCTCTCACTGCTTTAGAATTAGTCATTTAGGTTCGATGGGTGTCTGTCCAACTGTACAGGACATGCAGAAACATGGGACGAGACTCAGGTGCCTCAGTACCATCCATCTCAAGCTGCACTAGATGCCTAAGACATCTATAGTGCCCGTACGAGGCAGGTGAGAGGGGTCACGATGACACTTGTGACAGAAAACCAGCAGAAAACCAGCACACCTCAAATGGCACTAGATAATTACATTTAGGTTGTTGAATGGAGTTTGTGGAACCCTATAAAAACCACAGATGTTTTGCCATCTACAACGAGGTATCTAAATTCACAACATAAAAAGAGAGGTCTTTTACAGGTATCCAAAAGCCTGCAGCAGAAACACAGAAACCACACGCAAGGTTCCCCTGCCCAAATGTTGGTGCCCAAGGTGCTGGCACACAGCTGGCAGATACAACCCCGGACTTGCCGGAGACCTGCAGCCCTCTGGAGCTGCTGGCATACCCTTCTCTTGCTTAAAACTAGGCAGCCGCGTTTAGGCAACTGCATTTCACCCTCGTAGGCCAGCTGAAGGAAGTCCCACACGCAGATTCCTGAGCCACATTCCCTGTCACAAGCTTCCCCTTTGCTGTCACAGCCACTTACATGTATAAATCGGACCAAGCTGCCCCCTATTTTTGTAAGTCTGTGTCATAAGGGTACCGCACCGCCAGCTAAGGCAATTTTGAGGCTGCCTACGTTAGGTGCTAAGTTACGGTTCAAATCGTGTCAACTAATTCCTTAACAGAGCTACTTCAAGTAGCCTACAGCGGGCGTGGAAGCACTTACATAAAACACCCCCACCTTTCAGAAATCGAGCGAAAACTTCTAGACCCATTTGACCAAAACTGTAACGCTATAAGTGATGAGGGAAGAGTGTTTTATTGCATCTGTTTTTAAATAAGATTCAACCTTCAGACTAGAAATTCAGTGGCAATTTTGGCAGAGCTCGAGCGCTTTCTTGGGGGTGGTGGGGAGCTGGAGGGCTGCACACAACCCCCCACCTTCTGCTTTTGCAGGGCATAACTGGAATCCGTTTTGCTGAAGGAGAAAAGTGTTACATCAAAGCTCAGCCAAAAGCTCGCGTCCCCAAAGTTGATGCTATGACTAAAGCAAGCCTCTCATCTGAGCTGGTAAGCGGTAATTTATTTATTTTTAGTTTTTAAACAAATCTTTGCATGGAGGGGGACTTAAAGGGGTATTTAAATACAAATAAAAATGACATAAGAAAACCACTGAAGAAGTCGTGGAATGGTTCGGGTCGGGAGGGACCTTCAATGTCATCTAGTCCAAACCCCTTGCAATGAGCAGTCATCTGTGGAGAGTTGGGGGTTCATTGACCGATTGCAAGGGGTCCCCAAGAGGTAAGAAAAGCAAGATTGGCGTCAGCAATGTACTTACTACGCTGCGTCCAGGGGCATGGCAGGAGTCCGCAGACGGGGCGTGGGGGAAGCCATAGACCAACGCCTAGCAGATCCAAAGGAGACCCCAATGACAAACATATCTGCCTGAGATCAGGCTGTGCATGAGGCTGGAAGGGAGAGCGTGGAAGAAGCAGCTGCTTAGTCAATGCAAAGAGGGATCATGGTAGATCCCAGGAGATTTCTATCAACACTCTTGAGCAGGAGGGACTCCATCACTCAAGTCCTCCAAAATAGTCAATAAAGGAGAGCTGTGGAAAACATTACTGCAAAAATTCAGCTAACTCAGAAGAAATAACAGTTTAAAAAAAATTAAGAATTTGCCTCTTAGATGGCATCAGACTTCATTTTAGGACACCTTGTTAATCAAACTTCACACAATCTGCATCGCAACTACCATAAAAGCTGCAGTTCTCCCCCAGATACCACGAAAACCTCTCCTTACCTCATGCTTGTAAAAAAGCCTATCACTTTACGTGTGTAAAGCCTGAGTTTCCCAGAGCTCAGACCCCCAAGCTCATCACTCGCACAGGAGCGGCTCCGGTGACTTGAATACGGCTGAGCCTGGATGCTGGTGGGGACTCAGCCACCGGCAGGAGAGCACAGGAGATCCACAACCCCTTTCCCTGGGTTTGCTCCACTCCTGAGAAAAATCAAAGCAGGTACAATTAACTGGGAGAGAGGCATCATTAAGGCTGCGCCTACCTGCAACGTTGCTGTGATTACTGACCACCTACTTTAAGATGAAGTGGAAAAAAGGTCTCTCTAAGTCCAATCAGCAAGGCACTGGCGATGTTACAAGGCCCCCTGAAGTTGGTGGGATTTTCCCCATGATGGGGAAGAGATCTTAGAATCATAGAATCGTTTAGGTTGGAAAAGACCTTTAAGATCATCAAGTCCAACCGTTAACCTAACACTGCCATCCCACCACCAAACCATATCCCTAAGCACCTCGTCTGCCCATCTTTTAAATACCTCCAGGGATGGGGACTCCACCACTTCCCTGGGCAGGAAGGATTTTGCCCAAATCCCAGGCAGAGACCCAGATCCTTCCCGCCTTGGCTTATTTTAAAGGCAGGCTGGGCCTCTTGCCTTCATCAGCACTATTGCCTGAAGTCAAGGTTTCAGTTTTTCATCTTTTTGTAAGAATAAAGTCACAGTCCTGAAGATATTATCCTAAAAATAGTCAAAAAGTTATTTCTAATCTTCTACCTGGCTAGATTAAACCTCTTTCCTTGTGCTGTTTTCTCTGCATCTTCTCCAAAGATGCATCACCTATACAATGGCTGCAATGAATCGTATGCACCGAGGCCAACCCAAGCAGCCGATTTAGCGCTACCGTTGGGATATTAACCTTTCCCTGTTGCTCGACTTTCCAGGTTAGATGTACGACGGGAATGGCAAAGTAGTATTTATTTTTCTAGAGCAAGTCCTCTGATACGCGCATATTTAGGAGAAAGCATGCGTATCGCATTTTCTTACAACATGTATCGTAACCAACGCTGCCTATAAAAATGGTGATTAAAATAAGCTTATATAGATACCCAAACTCTGCCTGCTCACAAGTCAGGATCATCTCAAACAGAAACAAAGGATATTTTTATTTCTGAAAACTAGATTCAGATACTTCTGCTGCTGATAAAAGCTTAAGTGGGAGAATATAAATAAAGAGCACTTCTCACTAGACAGACTGGATAGCAAACTTAAATGACTTGAGACCTACAAAAGAGATCAATAAACACATTAAAGGAGCAGCAACTCAACGGAATAAATTGGTCTAGTCAGTTATATAACAAGTTTTGATGACTTTCATGGAAGCAATTTAGAATTTTAACTTTGAAATCATACTGGTTTTCATGATTCACAATTTGGTTTTCTTTTAATATTTCACTGTTACTATAAAATACTTACACATTTTATGTAAAATAATACTTTGAACTAACAACTTTAAAGAATCAATCACTGACATTTTCCTACATTACTTTGAAGATACGAACCAAAAACCTGCAGGGTACACTTCAAAAAGGCAGGCTCCTTTAACTCGCACTTCAAGCTTTTGGTCAATTGAATTGCTTTTACCAAACGAGACCTTTAATCAGACCGATCACGTTGACTTAAAACTGGAAGCTGGAGCAGTTACATATAAGTTATATATATATATAAAAGCTATAATCCTCTCTAAAACTTTTGAATAAGATTTTTTTTCCCCGCCTGTTGTAAATACAGTTATCTCTTGGGGGTAGGTCAAATGAGAACGGAGCACGATAAAAGATTAGGATCTTGGTTTTAGTGGGTGTATTTCATTGCTGCTCTGCTGAAGGTGGTAAATCCTCACAGTCTCTACCACCTGAAAATCTGGCACTTTGGGCTGAAAGATGTCCGACACCGAGTCCTTGTACATGAGGTAAAAGCCTTCCAAGAGAGAGACAGGTGAAGTCTTAGCCACAGGAAAGCTGACAGAAGTTTTGCCATTCATTTTGGTGGTGGCAACCTTTACTCAGGCTTTGGCTTGGTACAGTCGCTTCACATTCATGAAATACAAGGATGCTTGGTATTAGCTGCAGTGGATGATTATACAGCTTGATGCTCAAGAATTAACAGCAAGCAGGCATATGCTGTTCACTGAGCTAGCAAAGGATTTATGCTCTTCTATTTGCAGGAAGATGAAATCATGCCTGTGAGATTTGATGAAAACTCCCTTATCTGGGTGGCTGCAGATGAACCTATCAAGCATAACAGTTTCCTAAGCCCCAAAATTTTAGAGCTTTGTGGGGATCTTCCAATTTTCTGGCTTCGACCAACATATCCCAAAGGTAACACTTCTTGTACTTGGAAAGTATGTCACCCCTCCCTTTATCTAAACACTTTCCCCCAGATCAGGTTTGCCGCTGAGACTTGCACATTGGGGAAACCAGGATCCTTTCCCTCCCTTGCTCAGCCTCTCCTCCCAAGCCCTCGTGGGTCGGTGCTGAGATTGCGGGTTTGGAGTTCATCTACACTTACCTAGACATTTGGTCTTCCATACCTGCATTTCCTCAGACAATTTACACAGCCAACCTGAGTGACTTACTGTGAGATGAAGCATTGCCAGCGAGGCCAGCCTCCTCCTACAGAAGGACAAGACAACAGCTTAAACTAGCCTCCAAAATTTTTTTGCAGCTATTGTACTTGGCCAATAGTTGGAGAATATGAAGCTCCTGATCCGGGACCATAACCTCTCCTGTTTCCCACCTCGCTTCTCCAGAGGATTTCACTGGAGTGGAGGGACCAGATGCTTTAGCTAGGCAACTGGTAGATGAAGTTTATGAGGTCCTGGAGGCGGTCCTAGAACTGAGGTACTCCTGTCACCCAGAGCCAAGCTCAGCAAGGGCATTTGGGAGTCACCAGGGAGATGGCAACTTCTCCAGGTAACTTCCAGGCCTGGGAGGAGAGGAGGAAACTTGAAAAAATTTACTCCTCCTTGGTCCAAGTTAATATTAGAACACTAAAAGAGAAAGAAAAAAAAAAAAAACCAACAAACCAAGACCCCAAACATTTTAGAGCACCTGTGGATCCAAACTGCCCATATTTTCCACTTTTCTCATGAGCTTTCATATCCCACTGGGTAACAAAAGAGCAGTACCAAAGCAGTCCAGGAGCTGTTTCCACCAGGTTCACCAGCTGCCCTTGGGAACACAGCATTGGTCTGTCACAAAAGCACTTTAAAAAAAAATTAAGATGTATATGACTGGCCTTGCTGGCAACTGCTGATGAGTTAACATCAGTGACAACACGGTGGGTCAAAAAGCACCTCCTCACTCCTGTTTTTCTTCAAGCGGAGGAAGAGGGGGGAGAAAGGCAATCTCCCACCCCTTTGGACCGACACCGGCTGCAGATACAACACGGGAAGGCAAGCAGCTCCCATGGGGACACTCATCAAGTTTGCCACCACACCGTTTCATCTTTCCCTCTGCCTCCTCCCCCCCTCCCCCCTTTTTAATATTTAAAGAAATCACTGAAACCTTAAGTAAGGTGTGGATAAATAAAAGGACACGCTAAAGATAAGATTATCCTCGCGTGATTATTTCTTCAGATAACCAAAGGAGAGAAATGAAGAGAAACAAACGCCAAACAGAATCAAACTTTGATACGGAAGACTTGGAAGCTGCTACTGAAGAAGTGAATACCAGGTCGCCCATCACACAGCTGACTCAAGAGCTTGACCGCCAATCTAATGAAACCAGGCCAATGGGACAAGAAACCGATCAAACACTTAATCCAGACAACCCATATAATGTAAGTATTTGCACTGTAATCTTCTTTCAGAGCCAGAGACTGGTGTAGACAGGAAATACTGGAGATGTGGGGTTTGTCTTTTTTTTTTTTTTTTTTTTTTTTAATTTGCGCAGTCTCTGCCTCTTCAGCTTTTCTCCAAAATTACAGACTTGCAAAACATGTAAGAAGTTCAAAAAAGTCTTCCCCTGTCCTCTTCTCCCTTCCTCACCCCAGTTTTCATTAGGCTTCAGTTCGAAACAAGCACAAGCGCGTGAGGTGGCGAGATTAAGGCAAGTTGATGCCAGGTTGCTTTTCAGGGTCCAGGTCCATAAGGAAGAAGCACTGGAGAGATCCAACAAGCATCACACCATTTGAAAACACACCAAAGTCACTCTCGATCAGACCCATCATTTACTGACAATGTAAAGAGAGACCAGTGGCTTAGAAACATATTTTGCCCTCAGACAGAAATTAGTGTCAAAGTGACTACTACGGAGTAAAGCAGTAGTAGCGTCTGGTTGCAGAGAGATTACAGTTAGGCCAAATAAATCTGTTTTCTCAGCCTCTTCTCTACCAGAGTAAATGGCCCTAGACTAGCAAGCAGTTACAGAATCACAGAATGGCAAGGGTTGGAAGGGACCTCGGGAGATCATCCAGTCCAACCCGCCTGCTAAAGCAGGTTCACCCATAGCAGGTTGCACAGGACATCGTCCAGGTGGGTTTTGAATATCTCCAGAGGAGGAGACTCCACAACCCCCCTGGGCAGCCTGTTCCAGCGCTCTTCTTCACAGAGGAGAACCTGTTTAGAGACAGTCATCCTCCAGCCCCTGTTGCTATCGCAAAATGTGTTTTCGCCCTTTGAGACAAAGCATCCCAGAGAAAGCACAGAGGAGCCACCCCTGCTGTGTCCCAACACCTTTGCCGTGCTGCAGGAAAACCAGCTGTAGGGCAGGCACCTTCCAGTCTACTGCACCAGCGCCAGACAATTTGCACCCACCATTTGGTGCAGCAGGAGTAGTCATTTTAATACACCACTGTCACAAGATAAATGCCTCCTGCTTTGGAAATAAGTCCCAGCTTTGACTTGACATTTATGCAACAGCAGGAGATCATTATACTGTGACAGCATTCTGCCGAGCTGACATCCCTTAATTAAACTTAAATTAATCACTCCAAATAAAGGGGCTCTAAATTGACGCTCTCACGAGGTCAGTAAAACAGCGGCGGCACTGGAATGTAACTTCTCCTCACAGCTGCTAATGCAACCACATCCCTGGGGGCTGAGCTGCCCCGTCTCCAGAGGGCAGTGGCCAACAACTGCCGTAGGTCCCTTCTTCCAGCCGGAGGACCCCAGGGCCAAATGGAGAAGGTCCAGTCAGATATGGTCACCAGGCTTCCCTCAGCCTGTAAGATGGGTTCACCTTCACCGACAGCTATTGCATAGATGCCTATAGCCAAGCTTTCTTTAGAGACAGATCCATTTGATTCAAAAGGACCATTAATTACACTGTAGGTCTTTCCTGTAGGATGAAACGAATCCTCCCTAGAGCCATTTGTCTCTTCACCCACTATGGGTGGAGTGGGGATGATGAGCTCAGGTGTTGGAAGTTCACACTGCAGGCATCTGAACTCAAAGATGCTGAATCCCATCCAAGGAAACGACACCCTCCCTGCTCTTGGGGCTGGGAATGGGTCACCGGGGGCCTGAGCGACACCAAGCTGTCACTAGTGCCCTGTATGAGCCCAGACAAGAGGTGGCTCCCTTCCGTGCCTCGTGTTTTTGGTGTGCTGCTACGTTTTTGACTGAAAAACGCTCGGGTAAAAAGCATTACTCCGGCACTTGCTCTTTGCTGCTGCTTTTCTTGAAATGACACCAGTGGGAAAAGAACAAATGGGTTTCAAAAAGCAGAATATCCAGGTTGCTTTTCTCCCCAGAAAGGAGGAAAGGAATTTTGAAGGGTGAAGGCAGTAGCAAGAGCCTGCTTTTATCTATTTTATGCATGCCTTGCTCCACGTAACTCCTTGCTGTCAGATACAGCACAGGCAGAATGCTCACTGTCCACAAGGCACCTAAGCGAGGCAGAGGGGGGAAAAAAAAAACAGACTGCAAGGCACGGGAGAAATATTCAGAAAACTGCAAGGTAACAGCTTACCAAATAGTTCCCTGGGAATATTGTAAAAAGCATTAAAATACAAAAATTAAAACATTAAAAACACAGCATACACTTTAGACACTGTCATCTACACAAACGACCCAGATAACCGGTCTTGAAATCTTTTCCATCGCCAATATTTAAAACTTGGGAGTTTACTGCTGCTGGATCTTTTGCAAGGACTGCAGAAGAAAAATTATGTTAGAGGTCCCTGTTGTTTCTTTCTATTTTACACGGGTAATTGCACCAATTCTACACTTCTACTGAACAGAGCAGGACAAAAGCGGGGGGGGGGAGAAAGCAAGATGCATGGGTTGGTCAGTGGGAGTTTTGTTAACTTCAACAGGACCAAGATTTCAGTTTTTTTGTCCTTTGTAGGGTTGACATGAGCATCAGTATATTCTACATTCTCTGAGAACCAGGGTGCCGGGATGACATTTAATATTTTACATTTCAGCAACTGGAAGGTGAAGGGATGGCTTTTGACCCCATGCTGGATCACCTAGGTGTGTGCTGCATTGAATGCCGGCGAAGTTACACGCAGTGCCAGCGAATTTGCGAGCCTCTCATGGGCTACGACCCATGGCCTTACAACTACCAGGGCTGTCGTACCGCCTGCCGAATCATCATGCCCTGCAGCTGGTGGGTTGCTCGTATCATGGGCGTCGTGTGAAAAAA
>NW_009260792.1:529732-543350 GCF_000687185.1 Egretta garzetta
AATGACAACAAACTGGTAGAAGACTACAAACCAAAGCAGCAGTACCAATTCTGGCTTTTAAATCAAAGCGTGTGTTCCTGCACCAAAAGCAAGGTCAGATATTCTAACTGTAAATAGAAATCTTAGGTTAACATTCCATTAGCTTTACAAATGACAAGGGTAGACTAGCACTTACTGAATTCAAAAGTCATCCCCCAAAAAGACAGTATCAAACTTTGCTCACAAGCTAGTTTAGCAGTCCAGAAACTTGCTCGTAAATCCAAATTCAGCCTTTCCTAACAAAATCCTCTTCCCGAGCTAGATGTGAAAATTTATGTCCAATTAGGCAACTAGCTCAACTTGTACGCTTGGGAGTACCTTTCATCCATGCGGCTTACTAAAATAAATCACAAGTTAAGTTGCTCCCCGTTGCTCTTCACACCGAGTTGCCAGGTCATTATGAATGGTTATACACCAATTACAGCATACCTTTCCCACAAAGCTGCTCCGGGGGACACGGGAAAGTGCGCATTGTGCTAAATCGGAAACCAACGGCAGGAAAAGGAGCTGCAGAAGGGAATGTGCGTGGCCACAGAATCAAAACCCTACGTGCATCCCAACATCAAAGAAGCCCCAGCATCAAGAATCTCGGATCCATGATACCGCTGTAGCGCCTAACAAGTATCTGCTGTCCAGCCACTACCGCAGAAGTATTTACATGCAGTTGCAGACCAAAGAGTCTCGAGACCCTTCAGAATCCACAAAGGCCGCTGTATTTATAAATCCTTGAACTAGACACTTTTGACACAAGATTACAACCCCTCTTTATTCCACATGGGTAGCAGCCATTCATGCTAGCTCCTTTAGCTTTGCCGAAGCTTCTCCTCCGTTCCCTGCAAGGGAAACTCCTTACCAGTATGGAGGAAAAAAAAGAAAAAGGGTTTCTAACCTCACCCTTTTTGCGTAGGCAAACTCTGCAATTATTGGGATTGATCCTATCACGTATTAAATCTCTAAGGAAGGTACTAAGCTGAAACGCTCACAAAGACGGAAAGCCTTGGGATTTCTAGCCTTAAAAAAACAAAGGTAGAGGTATTACACTGCCT
The DNA here is from genome assembly GCF_000687185.1 of Egretta garzetta. Lineage (NCBI taxonomy): Eukaryota > Metazoa > Chordata > Aves > Pelecaniformes > Ardeidae > Egretta > Egretta garzetta. Next base: position 530,818 of record NW_009260792.1, read on the forward strand.
TCGTCCAAACCATACATCTTGAACCCTACCACTGAGTTTATAGAGCCATCTACATGGGCTTTATAACCAGAATGGTCCAATTTTTCTGAAAAGTGCGCTTTCTGGAGCATTCATTTTTGTGACTAAACAGCTCTTGAGATGTTGCAAGCCTGGTAATGTTATTAACGCTGCGTGACACACAGAAAAGAGGAATTAATTTGACATAATCGTGGCTTAAAGAAAATAAAGACAACCTCACGTGGAATGCTAAACTGCCTATCTAAAAAGCAAAGTGTTAAATAAGATGAGAATGGAATTCAGTATTTTGTTCTATTGTAGCTTTTTTTTTTATAACATAAGCTTCACCTTCCCTTAATCTGAAGAACAGATTCGCTTTGAAATATTTAAATTAAAACCTTCTTAAAGTGGGATTTCAAGGCCTGTTAAATTTGAGTTTCTGCTTTTTAAAATGAAAATGACCTTGATCATTATGTTGTTTTAGAAGTACGTCATTCATATGCTTAGAAAAGTCGGGTTTCCTTTTTTTTTTTAAAATTGCAGATTAAAAACATTAAAAACCAGCAATCGCTTTCTGTGCTTTTTTCAGTGTAGAAAGTGTAACAGTACCTTTACGTAGGCATTCAAGAACTGTCTGGAGAGGAAAACAAGGGGATCAGCAAGTTGAAACACTGAAGGCAAAGAGAAGGAAAAGTGACTCTACATATGAACTAGACTGTTGCTGTCTTTTGCCATTTAGGGCCATCTTAAGGCAACCCATGGCCTGCTTCTCCTTGTGCCCCCCCAGAATAATAAAAAAGGTCGTCTTCAGGAGACGCTAAAAAAAAGAAAAAAAAAAAAGAAAAGAGAGCTTGTAAGTGATTTCTAGGTCTACAACATTCTTAACAAGGTTAACTCTTCATAACAAAAGCTTGTATCAGTTGTTTCCCATAGGCAGTCCCAAAGCACGCACGAAGTAAAAAAAACCCATCCTGCTCATGGATACATTAAACTGTCACATAGAGCACATACGTCTTGAGAACTCTTCTGTAGACGCTAGCGCCAGGAAAGCCCCAGTGATCGTGAGAGAAGCAGGTATGCTACTGACTGGCTCTGCAACTAGTAAAATTGCCAGAACTGCAATATTGCCCAAGTACAACGCAGAGGGCACAATTTATCCACTTCCAAAAGACAGGCAGCAAAATGCCTTCCCCGACTCACGCTTCAAGTAAGCAAATTTTTATTTACCTATATATCAGATTCAAAGAGGAAAAAATAAAAATAAAAAAAAGAGCGAAGATCTCTTGCTGCGGCAAGGTTGAAAAATCTCATTTAAGCGCAACATCTGATTTTGAAGGAAATGTTCTGAGGCGACATAGGAATGACAATAAAACCAATGATCCAACAGTATGAAAAGACGTAGCGATATTCCCCACAGCGGTGGCTCAGACTGCAGTTCTAACTATCCGCAGCAATCCTATTCCCTATCATAAAGCATTTACTACCAATGTTGAAGATGGGCTTTCCGCTGCCTCCACAAATGTAAGACCTTGCATGCAAAGAGAGGTTAACAACACGTTTGTGTCTGGGGAGAGGGGACGCTCCTTAAACCTGACCCTGCACTAGCAGAAACCAGTTCAAAACCTTAGAATCATAGAATCGGTTAGGTTGGAAAAGACCTTTAAGATCATCAAGTCCAACCTTCTTTTGGCCAAAGTTTAGGGGAGGAGGAAAGAGGGATGAGCTTGTCACCAGCGGTGTTTCCCGCCACAGGTGGTTGGTAATTCTACTATCCTTAAAGCTTAATTACCCATGTTACTGCACGCTAGGAAGGCTAGGGCGGCAGAGCAGATTAGAGCAGAAAAACGGGATAAATCCAGGCAGGTGGAAAAGAGAAGGGAAACGGGGCACGAAGCTATGCAGGCAGAGGGTTAGAAAGACTGAAAGCCAGTGATAGGAAGGCAGGAGTCGTCTCTTCTCTGCATCTACAGCCCCCTTTCTCCCCATTTAGAAGGGACAAACCCAAGTCTCCTCCTTTGTCCTTTCTGACATGGGAATCATCCTCCACTTGTATCTGCACTAGGAAAGTAAGCAGCAGCTGGGGGGGGAAATCTGTCTTCTGCCTCCATGTAACACTTCGCCCCTGCTGCAGCACAAATAAATTCCAAAAAAGTTTCAGCGAAGAACAGACTAGTCACTTGTGCAACGCACTGCCAAAAAAAAAACCAAAAAACAAAAAAACCCCCCACAAACCATAAAAGTACATTTGGCAAAGAACAGATTGTGAATTGGCACATCAGGGTGGACAGAATCTTAGGAAGGGCAAGAGTCAGACCGAACCAGCAGCACCACTGTCTTCTGCCTCCAAGAGGCTCAGCGGACCTTTCACGGGCACTGCACGTATGCCAAAGATGAGAGAGGCAGCCTTAAGCTACAACAGACAGTGACCCCCAGAGCAGTAGCGGAGAGTAATCCCACCCGTGGAATTAAATGGGAAAGCTACTGTCACCTCTTGCTGTCCTGTTCCCGTATTTACAATGGGACTACAACTCAGAGCACTGACGTGAAACTGCCTGGGTCTTCTAGACAAGCACTATCTACAGATGACCAGAAGGCCTGGGAAAAAACACCTCAAGAGAAGTTTGAACACAATTAAAATGTCCTCCACTCTGTCCTTGCGGGCAGCTCTCTGTCTCCAGACAACTCAAAGCCAAGTGCTGCAAAAAATTCTCCTCATCCTCTCTGGTCCCAAAGGAAATTCCCTTTGTCACCAATATCCTTCATAGAATCGTTTAGGTTGGAAAAGACCGTTAAGATCATCAAGTCCAACCGTTAACCTAGCCCCGCCATTCCACCACACAGAATCATAAAATCGTTTAGGTTGGAAAAGACCTTTAAGATCATCTTTCACAGCCTCTACTCAACTACTTGGAGGTTCTAAGCTCCCTGCTGTCTTTCCCCGGACCTAGGGCTTCTGGAACCATTCTCTCTGTGTGTTTTGTCAAGAACAAAACATATACCATCCACTAAGTTCATGAAGCACCTTCCCACCAACTTTACAGGGAGATTTTTACCTATTGCTTTAATCCAATCCCTCCCCCCCCCAAAAAAAACCCCACTACCCCCATAAAGCAAGAAGAACAGCCATTACTGGTTCACCAAAGTTTTAGGGTGGTGTACACACACACAGATCATCTGTCTGTGCTCAGAAACATGCTGGAATTATGTTTAGACCTGCAAACTTCGCTCGCAGGATTGAGATGAACAGGGAGGTCTAACACTTGATTGCTACAAGTTTTAGCCCGAAGCTAAAGCATTATATTTGCATTACATATGCCTCAAGAGTATGTAAGTAGCAATGCATTTGATTTTACTTTTTTGCCTTAAGCTAAGTGAATTGAATCCCAACGCACTGAAAACAGTACCCACTTAATACAAGAATACCATTGTGCTTATTTGATGAAATATTCCCCATGGACCTTCTTTAAGTGAAAGTAGACAGAGGAACCCCTGCTGTGTTCTCCTCAGTAAGTAAGAACAACTTGATTGGCAGAAAACATCCTCAAATTACTTTTTCACTCCTATTTAAGAGATTTTTATCTAGGCTTTTCCCCGTATCAAGACTTTGCTAAGCGCTGTTAAGTGCCCTGAATGACATTTACAAAGCAAGGCTGGCCAGGAGACAAGAACCCAATTTTGTTAGAAAGTGAAGCGCTCAGACCTTTTCTTCCTTCCTGAGGTAGGAGGAAGACAATGCCTTTCAGAGCATAAATAAAAAGCAGCAAAACACTCATCTAGGAGAATCCAGTTCAAGTCCCTGTTCTAAATCAAGTTAACTTCAACGTTAGCATCCCATATGGATGGCACATGGTCTAGATACTGAGCAACTAGCTACTCAGAATTCTCTGAAGGGCAAGAAATTCCCCACCAAAGCCAACAAACCTTCACTGAAATATGCCACAAGCATACCCTTTGAGAAACTCTTCCAAGAAGCAAACATTGCTCAGCAAGAGTCAGGAGGTAAGGCACACACAGAAAACTTCCTAAATTCAATCAATCTTCCTTTGTCGTATTCGAAGACCAGGATAACATTCAGCTCTGAAGGTGATCAAATTTGAGCTTTGGAAAACCTGAGTCCATTCTGAAGCTGAAAGCGACTCAAAAAGAAATCACTGGCCAGCTTGCTCTACAGGATAATCGTGATCTGAGCACATCAAGAAACCGCAGTTATGTCAAGACCATAGTCACAGTCTACAGCTGCCAAATATGACATTCTCAAGTTCACAGCTATGGCACGCATCCAATACCAAGCTCTCTTTTTAAGATTTGTGAGATTTTAAAATCTTGGTATCTTATCTACTGCACAGGTAGAGTGTAACAATACTAGGAAGAAAAAAAAAACCAACGTGCTTGCCAACCATCAAAACCTAGATTCCTAGTCCTTGGGCGGAACAGAATACATCCTTTCTTCCTCTTCCTTGGTTTCCAATCATCTTTCACATACAGTTATTAGTGGAAGAGCTGCAGACTTCACTTGTCCTGTTAAAACACCTTTCTAACAGCCTTTGTATTTTACCAGGCTCACCCAATTCTCACTGTAGTAAAATAACATATCAAATACAATGAAAACACAGTAACAAACAATCTGGAAAAGCCTACATGATTAGGAATGCAAGGAAAAAGTAGCAAATTTAAAGGCAACATCCAATGGTTAGTAAGGAATGAAGTGGCTTTCAGGGGGCTGCCAATATTTGCAATTCATGGATTCTTCCAGAATCTTAGAATATTCAGGTGTACCCGAATTCCCAAGAGACAGCGTCACATGGACTAGGCATATTTACCACAACTTTCTAAGTTCATAATCCCTTCAAAGAATCACAGAGTGATTGAGGTTGGAAGGAACCTCTGAAAGTCATCTTGTCCAACCCTCATGTTCAAGCAGGGCCACCTAGAGCCAGGCGCCCAGGACCATTTCCAGGCAGCTTTTCAGCGTCTATAGGCCCTTGCAGACTTGTATCCAAGCACAGACAGTATTTCTTACATTTCTCAGTTCTTCTTCTGTAAACACTTATTTAAAAATTTGATCATGACAGAAAAGCTGAACTGATGGAAACAATTAAGGATGCACGGGCCCTTCTGTAAAATATAAACAGTTTCCAATACTCTCAAGTAACAGAACTTAAACCAACTGCTTGCTATCTTTGATTTCAGGCAATTGCAATAAATCCTTCATTTTGAATAGAGAAGGCAGACACAGGACCCGCTTTTCTGTAGAAATTTCCAGCCACAGCTGACTTTCTCCCTTCCACCACTTGATTGCAGTTCAAGCTATCACCCAGGTGGAAGGACTCCACAAGTAGAAATCTTATGTCTGCACCAAGAATAGCAATCTCATCCTCTTCACTGAACGCAAGATTTGCTCCTATACAGGCCAGCTTTTTTTTTTTAAGCAGTGTACTCACCTGTATGCTTTAAGTGATTCCCCCCATTAAAAAAATTACTAAAAATGAAATGAAGCAGCTACCGTATAGAAAAGGTTATATTTACAGTTTTATTTAGCAGAGTTGAAGAGCAAACAAGTTTAACACTGTTGTTGAAAAGTGTTTTTACTCAAAGTTGCCAAGATCTAATAAGTTACTGAACAGAAACACCGGGCATAAGGCAATAATCCTGACCAGCCCATTAGAGACCACCCCATCCCCAAAGAGCAGAGCTGATAAAGGCGGTAGAAAATTTAGACTGTGATTAACTCCATTTCCAAAAATTAGACAGAGATGATGAAAACAGGGTTCCGCTCTTGAATATATCTTAAACATCTGCAGATGAAGGAATTTCTAAAGCACGCAAAATGCAAAGACAATTCCTGATTCCAAGGGAACATTCAGTGCTTTGATTCCAAGAACGCTATGTCCATACACAGTGGTCAGTACATGACTATGGCAACACACAGATGGTAAGATTAAAAATAGGATTAGAATTTCTTCCATTCCATGTCATCAGGAGGATTTACTTCTACCTTCCTTTTACCAACATCAGACCAGTTGGTACTCAGGACTGTGCCTCCAGACTCCATCTGCAATACGAGAGAAAGCTTTTTAGTTTTTAGAGGAATTCTAGTAACACAAAAGCCACACTTCTTACAGCAGATTAACAAATTCTGAAGAAAGGTGACAAATTTAGCTTCATGTAGAAGCAAGTTACACAGAAATTCTGTGTGTATATATGGAACAAAATTTGACAAAGCCATCAATCTATAATCTTCAGCCCAACAATACTTTTATCCATACTGGACACAATGAGATGTTCCTTCATTAACAAGAAGCTGTTAAAAGGTCAATCAGGTTCTTGCATGAAGGCTACAAATAAAAGGAACCAGATATAAACAATTAAAAGAAATTTGATCCTTTCACTCATGGTGACTCTTGAAGCTCTAGATGAGCCAAAACCTATACTGCCTTTGGTAACACTAACTGAAACAAAGAGGCCAGTGACAAAGCACAAGCTTCACTGAGGCACAAACCTGGATTTAAGGAGTCACATTCATTAGTGCACAACATTGGAGCTTTCAGTGAGACTTGTTATACCAGTATCTCCAACAGAACCACTGCCATTCTTTATAGGCCCAAGGCCTATAGCTAGAGGCTTCCCAGTTCAGGCACAGCTTAGTAAATTGTGTCAGTACGTGGAAGTCGCACATTTCTTCAGAGAAAAAGAGTGAAGACTTACAAACGATTTGTTCATGGCACGTTTCACTTCATCTGTACCATCTGAATAAATTTGCTGGAAGAGTTTATTTAAAGCAGCATCTCCTTCTAACTTCTCATTCTTTTCCTCTTCTTTGATTTCAACTACCAGTTTGTCCCAGTTCCTCGTATAGTGAGACGATGATGGATACAAGTGCTGGGTATCTGAAGACAGAAGTGTTAGTTAACTAAGCGTTTTCTCATGTCTTTTAGAGCAGCAGAGAACACAGACATATATGTATCCGATGAATCAGAGATGATAATGGAACATGAATCTGAAAATGTAAATGGATTCTTCCTTACTGATACGTATTGCAGTAACAAAAATTAAGGAAACTAAGAAATGGTAGAGACTACATTCAGCAGTTGCAAAAGTTTACTTTTAAGTAAACACAGTTACATAATTTAGTTATCCAACAACAAAACACTGGATAAGAGCAACACAAACTGAAGTCAAAATGAGGCAGGAGGTATTGGCTGACAGTAAGGAGGGGGAAAAAAAAAAAGAGCCAGCAGCCTAGAGCCATAGGAAAATTTGAGCTACATTTCAAAAAATACCTGAAATCAGTAAATCAGGAAATGCAAATTCTTTCAAAGACAGATCATTAACCTGTCTTGAAAAACTGCAAAAGTATTGCTTTCTAAGAGAGATGGAATGCTTAAGTAAATAATACTTGATTATTTAAGCAACAATAGAGGCGTAACAACGCACAGAACTGCAAAACAGTGACCAAAACAGATAGCCAAACAGATAAGCCAGAGGAATTAATGACCAGCATACAACTTTAAAAATCCATCAGATTAATAGAAGTTATGACTAAATTAATACCTATGTTTTAGTAATGTCCTGCAGACTTTTTCTGTCAATTCCTGGCAGTAAAAACAATACTAGTAGGCTCTTTGTTGTAAATATGAAGCTGTGATTTTTATTAACAATATTTAACACAAAAATATTATTAACAACTGCAAGTAACTTAATACAAATAAACCATTTAATACTTAATAGTTCAGAGAACAAACCTGGTGTAAATTGCTTTAACTTAGGAGAATCTCCCTGCCCCTCCAGCTTCTCCCATCTTACAGCCTCAGGCTTCTTCATTTTTATCTCGACCTACAAAACACAAGACAAAGAACAAATTAATGCAGACGGCAAACAGTTCTGCAAATAGGCTTGAATTAGTTGGATCCTGTAGCAGTAAGAAAATAAATTTGGTTTTAGAAACAACCTCTACTATGAAGCCTGTATTTTAGCAAAATTTACCTACCTTACAGGATGAAGTTACGTGACTTCAAGTCACATGTCGACTAAACTCTTATCTAGCTGCACAGCTCTTCTATCAGACTTTTACCCTTTTGTTTAGTACCGCTTACTTTCTTTTCCTTACTATTCACTTGATTCTTTTTGTAAATTATGGGATCCCAAAAGTAACAATCAGTCCTGATGTCTCCATGCTGCCAGGCACCAAGGTATTATCTTTCAAGCACCCTTTTCTTGCTAGTCAGCTCTAATAATTAAATAGTACTTTTGAAGGACTGCAAAATCCAACTTTATCTAGGTTTACATTTCATCCACCAAAAATATTTCATATTTGATGGGTAGTACACAAACAAGAGAAGCACCCTTGGACTATGAAGATCTTCCCACTGGAGAAATTCAGAAGCTGTATTCTTTCAGTTCAATGAACACACACTGCTATGGAGAAAAGTTTCTAGTATTCATTGACAAAACCAGCAATTAAAAATGGATATGGTTGCAATTATCATAGGAAAAACAAAATTAAGTGAAGTATGTCATGCCCTATTCTCAACAACACATAATCCCGTTGAACAACCATATTGAAGTATTTTTTTGTAATTAACCTTATCCTTTGGTTACAGAGTCACAAAGTTGCAAAACAATGTCTGCAAAACATGGACTGTCTAATGTCACTCCAAACAAGAAATTCACTTAAGAAAATGTCACAAATTTCGTATGATGCTATTAATTAACTGAAATCACTGCTTGTTAAACTTCAGCAGCAGCTTATTTGTGAACAGCTTAGCAGAAGTGAGTTCATAGTTCTACCTAAAGCCACTATAACCTGGGGATCCTTGCAGACCCAAGCACAAAGGCACCACTGTAAAAGCCAACCTTAGAGATCCTAACAGCAAGCTCCTTGCAGGGCATCATGTTGATCTGAAATTTGAACTTTATTTAATTCATTCTTCAAATCAGTCACTGGTAAGCAACAGACTGGGATACCTTATAAAAATAAAGAAATGAGGTCGTTTAAATTTCAAAGCTTCCATGCCTGCAGTCATGCTGCATTTAAGAATCAGAATATTCAATTATGATTGCTTCTTTTTATTTTTTTTTTTTTTCACCTGAGGAAGCTACCATTTCTCTAGACAAGTTTAAATACTTATTTTCCACCACTAACTTGTACTAACTGAGAACAACAAAAAGTTTAAGACATGAGGCATGGAATGCCCTTCAAAGCAGGGGAGAGTTTCAGCAAGTTCATAAGTAAAACACCCACATGTATTTGACTTCCCACTCCCCACATCTGTTGGATTTCCAATGTTTTTAGCAACTTTACAAGTCACAAATTAAGCATCAGGGTATCAGTTTTTAAAATACCAAAAGTCACAGAACCAAAAATAATCAAATATAAATAAAATACTGTATTACTCTAGCTGCTCAACCTACTGTCCCTAAAGGTGGCCTGTGTTCCAGAGTTTAATATTGCAATCTATAAGAGCGCTGAGATTTCTTTTGAAACTATGCAGAAGCAGCATTCAAACCGTGCCAGTGATTAGTCTTTGGTAGAACTAAAGAAGTCAGAAAAGGTTCCTCCACCGGACTCTTCCAAAATCACTTTGGAAATTATAACCTTAAAGTTCATTTTTGAACAACTACACTCGTAAATCTAATGCTCAGCGATTAGCTTAAGGAAGCTAAAATATTTGTATATCTACATAGAAGACAAACAAGTTGTTCCATGAGTGCCAGAACTAGCAGGGTTGGGGTTTTTTTTCTCCCCAGAGGATTTGGATCTCATGAGCCGAACATTTAAGTTAATTAGCCACTTACAAAGGCACTAATTGGTTACAAGTGAAATGTGAATATTAATTTAAAACAACTTGTCTCTCCTCTGCTTCCTATCTAACTCTTCTCAACCTGAGGAAACTGTATTATGAATTCAGAAGCACATTTAAGTTGAGAAGGCCTTCATTTCAAGTTTTTTAACTCTGCTTATTAGTGCACTCCCCCATGACCTATTTAAAAGAAAAAAAAAAAAAAAAAGAGTAAATGCTTGATACTGAGAATGCTCAACCCTATACCTCTTCAATTTCTCTTACTATTTGTTTCTTCCTTTGCTATCTTCTCTTGCCCTTACGCTTCAGGCTTTCCACCAATATCTTTCAGTACCTCAAATACAGACTTTCATCCACACCAAGAATGACCTCTAATGCAGTACAATGCTTGATGTGAGCTACTAAACATGGACTTCTTTCTTCTCAGAATACAACCCTCCTCAAATAACCCTTATAAAGACCTATGGCTATTCATCAGAGTACTCTGCCCTCAGATAAAAAGAAGAAAAAAAATAAAAAAAGGACCATCTTTACTTTTGCTGCTCCAGTAATCCCCCTCTCCTTTTTTAATCTACTAGCTCTTACATTTTCCTCTCTGAAACTGTCCCTAAGCCAGTACTACATGACAAACATCCCTAAGGAAAAGGAGATACCACAAACTAATTCCCAGTGTAAGATGCAGATTTCTTAAATCTAAACCATTTCAACCCTGCCAAGCTAGAAGTATAGACAGCTAAAGAATTGAGGCAGAAAGTATTTATGACATGATTAAACCTCCACCCCATCTACTCCATCCACTTCAATTGAAGTTACTGATTAGGCAAAGTGGCAGGCAGGAGCAAAGCTAGGGAAATCATTAGCTGTATACCATTATACAACCACTTTTTCCAAAAATATAAAGCTGTAATATTCTGCTTGTGAAAGTGCATATATCTTCAACTTGAGAGTTTTATTTGATCTAAGGAGAAACAGCTTTGCGAGTCCCAATTATGTGCACAAACGGCAATAAATGCATTTTAATGAACATTTTAAAGCAGATACTGATAGCTATCACACAGACAAGTAACATATCAGTATGGACATTTGTGTCATATCTAACACATAAGCACTGTTAGTTTCTTCCTCTCCTTTGAAAAAAAATTCAGTACTCAGGCAAGAGAAATACATCAACACTTTGCCAACTACTTTGATTTAACATTTATATTACATAAAACGTATGCCTGTGTGCCTCGTGCCAACTTTAAAAAAAAAAAAAAGACAGGAAGATTTCATTGCAAATTAAATGCTTTGCATGCCACTTAAGGACAAGCCTAATTCCTCAGCTTCTTCTCCCTGCAGCTCACGCCGTGCAGCCACCCCACCATCTCAGCAGCCCTCCACTAGGACTTACTCCACTACATTAGTGCCTTTCTTGCATTGAGAAGCCCAAAACTGGACACGGTACTCCAGATGTATGAGAAGTTCCAATGCAGAAATAATCCACTTTCTGTTGTAATTAAGTTCCTGGTATTTTGGGCTCAAAGTGAGCAAAGCAAAAAGAAAAAGACACATGGAATTTTGACAGAGTAATGTTTGTTTGCAGCTTAACCCAAGCACTGGCTATCAGAAAAGATGCCGCAGAGTCACTCACAGAAGCTATCCTAAACTATTTCATTAGTAGTACAAGAACACAAAACCACCTTACTTTAAGATGTCTGGCATAAATGAGCTGGCATAAATCTAGTTTTAAGAAAGAGCTTCTCTCCTTAGCTGCAGATAAACACAATGGTAGTTAGCCAACATTAATAGGAGCTGCCTGTCTCCATGGGCTGCAAGACGAATTGGCAGGGAAGACAACCAGCCTGGCTGAATAGGGATCTTTTACTGAGACTCAGTAAGAAAAGGAGAGCTTACCAGCTTTGGAAGGGGCAGGCAACCCAAGAAGAGTACAGGGATCTCATCAGGTCCTGTAGAGAGGAAATTAGAAAGGCAAAAGCCCATCTAGAACTCAACCTGGCCACTGTTGTAAGAGAGAATAAAAAAACTTTTTACAAATACATTAACAGCAAAAAGAGAGCCAGGGAGAACCTCCAACCTCTAGTGGATGCAATGGGGAACATTGCCACTAAGGATGAGGAAAAGGCTGAGATATTTAATGCCGCCTTTGTCTATTTTTGTTGGGCTATTTAATAGCCCAACAAGTTATCCCCAAGGTATTCAGCCCCCCGAGCTGGAAGAGAGGGATGGTGAGTGGAATAAACCCCCCATAATCCAGGAGGAAGCAGTTTTTGACCTTCTATGCCACCTGGATATCCACAAGTCTATGGGGCCGTACGGGATCCACCCAAGAGTGCTGAAGGGCCCAGATGACTGGAGGTTGGCAAATGTGATGCCCATCTACAAGAACAGGAAGGAAGATCCAGGGAACTACAGACCGATTTCCTTTATGACCAGGTGACCCACCTGGTAGATGAGGGAAAGGCTGCGGATGTTGTATACCTGGACTTCAGCAAAGCCTTCGACACAGTCTCCCACAGCATTCTCCTGGAAGCTGGCAGCTCATGGCCTAGACAAGTTCACTCTTTACTGGGTAAAAAACTGGCTGAACAGCCGAGCCCAGAGAGTTGTAGTCAACAGAGTTAAATCCAGTTGGCGGCCGGTCACAAGTGGTGTTCCCCAGGGCTCAGTTCTGGGGCCAGTTCTGTTTAGTATCTTTATCAATGACCTGGATGAGGGGATTGAGTGTGCCCTCAGTAA
>NW_009260792.1:543466-556677 GCF_000687185.1 Egretta garzetta
GGGCCTGGGGAAGAGTGGCTGGAAAGCTGCCTAGTGGAAAAAGACCTGGGGGTACTGGTTGACATCTGGCTGAGTATGAGCCAGCAGTTGTGCCCAAGGCAGCCAACAGCATCCTGGCTTGTATCAGGAATAGCGTGGCCAGCAAAAGTAGAGAAGTGATCGTGCCCCTGTACTCTGCACTGGTGAGGCCACACCTCGAATACTGTGTTCAGTTTTGGGCCCCTCACTACAAGAAAGACGTTGCGTTGCTGGAACATGTCCAGAGGAGAGCCACAAAACTGGTGAGGGGTCTGGAGCACAAGTTTGATAAGGAGCGGCTGAGGGAACTGGGGTTGTTTATCCTGGAGAAGAGGAGGCTGAGGGGAGACCTTATTGCTTTCTACAACTGCCTGACAGGAAGCTGTAGTGAGGTGGGTGTTGGTCTCTTCTCCCAGGTAATGGACGATAGGATGAGAGGAAATGGCCTCAAGTTGCACCAGGGGAGGTTTAGGTTGGACATTAGGAAAGAATTTCTTCACCGGAAGGGCTGTCAAGCATTGGAACAGGCTGTCCAGGGAAGCGGTTGAGTCCCCATCCCTGGAGGGATTTAAAATACAGTTTAGTCGAGGTGCTCAGGGCCATGGTTTAGTGGTGGGATGGCAGTGTTAGGTTAACAGTTGGACTTGATGATCTTAAAGGTCTTTTCCAACCTGAATGATTCTATAATTTTCTAGGTAGAAGCTTACTGTTAAAAAGCCCAAAGCTTTGATGGACTAGATTTGAAGATTTTTTTTTCTAACTTCTATTGTGTTTTCTATTTTACAGTCCATGCTAAGGGAAAGCTCACTTACCACTGGCAAATTCATGTCAAGCTCCGATCAGATGGATGAAGGAAATCAGAACTGGCAAAGCTTAAGCAGTAGTTCAGCCATTAATTTTAAGATGCATCAAAAAATACCCTTTTAAATTCTGATGTTCTGCTACATTAAACACATAAAAATGAGAATGCAGGGTTTCAAATCAACTAGTTCGTTATTTACTGTACTACTGACTGCTTTGTCAGAGTTGTAAATTTTAAGTGTTTAGAGACTATATTGCAATCACCTCATGTATTTTGTTACCTAAATTTAAGGGTAGGACCAAAAAGCACTATCTTCTAAAAATGTATGACCTATCCAAAGTTACCTCTAAGATCATATGTACACATGGTTTTGGTATCCTAGTTATTCAAAGATCTTCAAACATTGCTTATATTCTGAATTGCAAGATCTTTGGTCCATGACTTTAAACAAAATATACAGAGATGAAAATAACTCTACATTGTTACTGCAAATAAACGATAATTAAGAAACGTATTCTGCAGCAAATATATTGCAACAGAAAGGATTTATGGCATGCACCTTTCAGTTTCTTTGCCAGCTATGTACTATGGAGAACTGAGTGCAAAAAGGTCAAAGTTTCCACCTCACTGACATTGTTCAGATTTTAAATTTTAGAGGAGGAGTTAACAATACAGATCATTTAGGTGTCCTAAAGCTCTTTGTCACTGCATCCTCAATGTCAAACATTGCTGTTCCGATAGTTCTTAAATCCATCTTCTCTCAAGACAGAGAAAAACCCTTATGCATAGTTTTATGTTTTTATATAAAGAATGGGCATTGACGTACACATTTGTTTGCAATATAGTTCTCAGAGTATTAACAAATTTAAATCTGCCCCACACCCAGCTGCATTCATGAAGAGAAAAAAAAACCCCACCATCAAACTTATTTTGAGCCAAGTAAATATCATGCCAATGTTTGGGAAGGTTTCTTTATGGTCCAGCCAGGAAACTGCTCCAATTAGCCCCGCCTAAAAGATGCAAGAAACTTCAGAATAGTATCCAACTCATATCTTAAATATCAGTCTGTAATTTACAGAAAACACTCAAGAATGTACATATCTGGGAGATACGAATCTTCATGAAGGCCTCACAGAGAAAACAAGTACACGAGAGCAGGGAAGTCTGTATTCAAGTGTCTGCAAGCAATTTAATGAAAATATCCAAAACAAGAAAGTACCTTTTAAGGCTCGGACTACAACTGCAAGAACTAACTTCAGTTTAAAAAAAAAAAAAAAAAATCAGTTCCTCTGTTTATCTATTTGTGTACATTTGCCTCTGAATAGAGACTCTGATGACAGTCCAAGAGCCTGTGAAACACTTTCACTCTTTGCCTTTTCCTTTACATTTAGCTACCAGCAAGGGTGTGCTTTTCCAGTAAGCTCCACAGAGTAGTTCAGGGTTTGCAAGGCAAAACATTGGTTTGAGGAAAAGAAACATTCCACTGATGCACGCTACCATATTCTTGGCATGAAGCTGCTGAGAGTGTGCTTCTACCTCAGACATCTCTATCAAGTAACAAATGTCAACTGTAAAAAGAGGCTGAGGATTTCTAACATCTCCCCTGTTTGCAGCACAACTTTGATCTCTAATTAAAGGACCGTTCTGGGACAAAGAAACTACTTTTTACCACTTTTTCAAATGGCTGCAATTCAGCGAGTCATTGCTTGCAAAAAGCCCAAACCAACTAAAAACTGAAAACTCAGGTAATTGTCCCCAGACTATCTGCAGATGCAAGAGCAGAGGGGAAGAAGAAGAGAAAGCACTAGCTCAAGTTTTCTTCAAGTTCCTAAGCACTGCTAAAAGTACATACTCACCCTCCTCTTCTAGGGCTAAGGAGAAGAAAACCCTGAGCATCACCTAGACCACCATAGAAGACCTAGAGAAACTGCTCACGTTACACAAGTTTGCAACAGAGCACGGCAGAATATTCCCCTGGAATCTCAAATACACCAATTGATAGACTGAACAGAAGAGGGAAAAGAAAGCGAGGCCGACTGTGCACAAAAAACTGTCTCAGAACATTAGAAATGCTTATGCTATTTGTGCATTTCTACTTTCCTGACACATTTTATGGATCAGCTAGCTTTGTCTTAAACATATTTAGTCACTCATTTGAAGTTTTTATGCTTTTTTTCCTTTTATGAAGGGAGCATGCTGATATTATGCACACTGAGCTACAGAACCGTACACAGGCAACTTCCAGGGAGCAAACTGGGTCCAGCCTTTACATTTTGGCTCCCTCTTCTGGAAAGAAGTAAAAAAACAATTAGCACCACTAAAGGGTACCTTCCTCCTGTTAAACACCGAATGTCCAGTTTTCAGTGCAGCAGTTTTTCCCCCCCTGCTTCACCTGACACCTGAACACAATTGAGGATGACACCAAAATACAGCAAATTCTGCCTACTTAATACAAAGTCACACTACATACAAAGACCAGATCAGCTTCCATTTTTTAAGACACAAATCTCCAATTTATATGGTGCTTTTTGGAGCTGCTGTTACTTTTTGCTTGATCAGATGACTACAGTCAGACATCTCTGACAGATGAGGAGCATAACCAATGACGCCAACTTACCTAACTATGCTAGTTATGATCTATCAACTATGCTGTTCACGTACAAGAAAAAAAAAAATGCTATGCATATATAGCAATTCCCTCAAGAAAAGGACCCGGTACAGTTGCATTCAGCATTTTCTCACATGAAGTTGAGACCTTAGATCATCAGAGTTGTATGCTGAACAACACTGGGTAATTCTAAGTAACTAAATGTGAACAGGAACCATAAGCAACTCAAAGCTGAATTTGCAAGTAGTGATATCTATTACGTAGCAAATAAACTTTTGAATTAGGTAAAAAATGGCTCCAAGCATGGCAGCAATATATACAGCCACTATTAAAGGCAGTCTGTATCATCTGTAAAACTGTTGACAATTAAGAGAATGTACAGTACTAGGACATATAAAGAAAGAGATGAAGATTTTTTTCTCAAAACTGGACTATACCTGCACATTATGCTGTTCTTGAGTTGGTATTGAGTGTTTTACCTCTTCTGGCTCACAGCTTCAAGTCAAAAATCCGCAGATTATGAACACTAATTTATTTCTGCTCACACAGAAATCATTCAAGCACCTCCAAATACCCATCTATGCTACCTCTGTACCGTTTGCTAGTTCTCTTCTTTTCCAAACAGAGACTTTGTATCTCAGAGCTAGACACAGTATGGATTTATTGAAAGGTGTAATTTCTACCTCATCACTAGGAAAGAAACAATTCTTTAGCTATCAACTGCATTTTTTACCACTGTTAACATTCCCTGAAAGAACCAATCCCAGAGCCTGTATGCTCTGTCTGCTCTTGGCAGTTATTTCAGAACTTGTAATTCTGCAAATACAATTAAGGTTATTTTCTCCCTGAACTTGCATCTTTACCTTTATTCCTTTGCATTTGCCAAGTGATGCTGAATTTCAAGCAGTATTGAGAAATCGTTCTCCAGCGTCTCTTCGTAGAAAAATCCTGTGTTTTGGTATCTATATGCCAGTTCTGTTGTTTTGTCCTCTATCCATTACATTTATTAGTTTTATGAAGTTCATGTGAAACCCAAATTATCCACCACATCACCTGCCCATATATTCCACTCTGTTTCCTCATGTATTTCCCCATATAATAGGAAAAGAAAGACCGGACTCTTTGCTGCCCAGTGAAGACTGCACAATGCTAATGGCAATGCGGCTCGCACATTCAAAGCAGCAATACAGAATAAAGCAGCATGAACACATGCAGTTATTCTTATCTGAAATTATTAATCCACAGGAACAGATCTGTTCCTATCCCATGAAAACACAATTTCTTTAGCAGTGTGGAGTAAAAAGTTCCAATAATTGGGAAGATAACGAGACTATACCTTTCTTTCCAAGTCCTTACAAAAGTACCTCATGTAAACGGGACAAAATAATTTGTAAAGGGTTTGAGAAGTTCTAAGTAGTAAGATACTCTGTTCAAAGTAATAACCGTGTATTTTCCACACTGCTCATAAGCACAAAGTACATACGTGAAACTTATGAAATCTGAATTTCTAGTATTCAACACTAAGGCCACACCATTCCATTTAAGAGCTTAATATTTTTCACATTAAAATAATCTAAGCCTTTAAAGAACTCTCTGCATGCATAAGGTAGACCTGCTTTTTTTTCTTCAGCTAGGCTCCATCTGCTGGTCAGAACTGGCATTAGCTGGGGCATCATTTAAATTTTATTCCTTCATTATGCCTACACAGATGTCCTTATACTATTCTTTTCTGCAAGAGGAAGAACATATTGAAGCACTGACTTCTGTCGTTAGAACACCTTCTGTGTTCTTCCTTATCCCATTTCATCTCAAAAATACTCTCTCATAACTATACAGGAACAGTAACATTTGGAAACAAATGCAAAATATTTACAAATCAGACACTGCTTGAACATAACTAAAGCTTTCACACCCCTTTAGGAACCTCAATCTAAACCAGGCTCTAGACCACTAGAGATTCTTCCAGAGACTAGCCCAGGCTAGAGTGGTAATGTAGAAAGACAAGTTCATTTCAACAGTGCTCAGTAGCACGCAGATGCTTCTTGAAAGTAATGGTAAACTTCCAAGACAAATGAAAAGCATAACATAAGCTAGATAGGAACATAAAGCAAACAGGACCTCACAGTTACTCCTCTTGACAAGGTCTGTGCCCATTCCACTCAAATTTATACAAATGCGGATGGATGGACAAGCAAGTTTCCTACATACTTTGAGTACTCTGCTTGTTTCCCACAGCATAAGAGCTCACATGTCCCAATGACAAAACCTGCCTAGCTTCCTTTAGTGCAAGAAGTAGAGAAACAAGACCAACTTTCTATTGCAATCCTCTCGTGTCATCTTGAAGTCCCTCTTCCCTGAAATGATGCAAGAACTATTACAGGTACCTTACTGAGAAGGGAATAGGTAAAAAGGAACATGAGAACACAAAGGAATTTCCAAAAGCTCTGCAGAACCACTGCTGAAATACAAGGAAAGAATCAACAATACATGCCTGCTTCAGAGTCAGGCTTGGCTCCATGGACAAAACCTAAGTCTATGCATTATACCAACAATATATGCTATGCCAGACCACAGTCAGTTTCTTATTTTTCGATACCTGTAACACAGAAGAAACCAAATGCTGAGACAGACGCATTCTCTCTCATGCCTTGTGATTTTCAAGTGTCTCCAAGCAAGTGCTATTTCCAGGAACAGTGTGGAATACACCTTCTTGAAAAGCCAAGAACAATTAACCGTATGGCTAACCTTTACGCAGCAAGAAAAGTTCAAATTATTTCAACACTGAAATCCTCAAAGACTACTTATTTCTTGGGCATACAAAGATAATAACGCTTCGTAAGGTAATACTGACTCCTAAAAGTTTAGCAGAAAGCTGTTCATACTTTCCTAATATCGGAATTGTAAGAGTGAAGACCACAGTCTTCTTTCTACAGTAAACAAGTAAAAGCATCCTCAACATAAAACTGTCATTTGCACTTCAGTAAGCACCATCATATTACTATTTCTGGTATTTGCACAAGTTTTGAAAGCCTCCCACTGGCTGAAAGGCACGCTGAAGAAAGTAAAAGCAATTCTATACGAAAAGCAAGGTATTATGACTGTCGCAGAGAGACAAGACAATAGAGCAGAAAAGTTTTCAACATCAGGAACAGTGAGAGAAATAATTTACACTTTAAGAAGCTTACCTTTGTTGAAAGCACTTTAAACGTACTTTGCTCTGGCACTATAGAGTGAAGAAGAACAAGCTTTAAGTTGTAGTCTTCACCTGATGGAAGTCTCACTGATGCATTCATCTGTTAACAGTGGAACACACATCTCTGGTCATCTTTGAGAGCAGTTTTCCATTTCCAAGTAAATGACTGTCATTTGGCACCAAGATTAAGTGATTAAATTAATGACCCTTTACTAGGGCACTTAAAGCATCAGGCGTCAGAATTTCAGATGACGCCATTACACCACTGCATTATTGAACAAGGTGCTTCTAAAGCACACTAGAAAATGAACAGGAGATTTCAATTCTTAGCCAGCAAGGTACTCAAAAAGCCTCTTATCTTGTCAGCTTGATCTGCATTCTTTGGGGAAAGAATTATATGGCAAATGAAGTATCAACACATTAATAATGGAACATGAAAACAATTTGCAACTTCCCTCCTAATACACACAAACTACGTGGCAAGTGCTCACTGTTTTAACAATCTAAAGTAGATAGTAACAACCAAGTACTTCCTGTAGTTCGTGAAGTAGCAACCTAGTGGACATTAAGAACCTAGCTCTTCAATATTCTCAGCTAAATTAAAACACTAACATCATTGGTACTGCATACGGTATTACGATAAAGAGATTACCGCACCTCCTTTAAATATTTTGCCGCCATTAGCAATTTTAGTAATGCCAAACCCAAGAAAAACCCACCCACCAACATTCACTCTTTTTCTATAATTGTCCTAAAGCAAAATATTACTCATTCATACCTATTTTTAGTGCACCTTGCCTCTGTCCATTCCTACTCCAGATGCACGCACACTCAAACATTTTAAGTCCAGATCACTTCCTCCCTCACCCCTTCAAACACACCGGCAGCTGAAAAACAGATGTTCCCTCTGCAAGATGCACACCACACTACCGCTTGGGTATAAATCCTGTGGACACTGCTGTGGCAATAGAACCAGTTCACTTGATTGAACATACACACATCTACAGCATAGCCATACACACAAAACAGCTCAGAAGACCTCTTGTACTGTTTTTTTTTTCATGCTATTGCAGCAGATAATGTTCACTGGTTTAATAACTG
This sequence comes from Egretta garzetta, assembly GCF_000687185.1. Taxonomy (NCBI): domain Eukaryota; kingdom Metazoa; phylum Chordata; class Aves; order Pelecaniformes; family Ardeidae; genus Egretta; species Egretta garzetta. The sequence goes on from NW_009260792.1 coordinate 551,189, forward strand.
CATCTTTGGGAATCTAGGGATACGTATCGATAACCAACACAAATCACCTCTTTCTCTGAGAACTGCACACTGACATCATCCTTCTGTGCATTCTTGATCATTATAGTCACAATTACTTGAGATTCTGTTTGGTACCAGTCATATCTGGGGAAAGGGAAAAAAAAAAAGAGAGGAAAAAACCTGACTGCAGAGAGACGTACAGAACAATACCAAAAGCTAGAACATTGTGTAGCTTAATGAGGGAGAGAAGACATACAAAGTAAGATTTCTTTCCCTTCCTCCCCTTCCTCTAACAGCAGCTGCAGAACTGACAAGATAAGCAGTTAAAGAACAAAGGATCATTTTTAAGCAAGAAGCATATCAAAATTAGGTCACTTTCTTAAACAATTCATAATATTGATTGCCTTCTATAAATTAAATGGCACTTTTTAGTTCAGGGTCTTAAAAGCCTCTCAAAAAGATTACCCATACTAGGCACAATGGGGCAGTCTTTCAATTAAGCTCAGCCCAAGAACTAGAAACAAGCCAGAATGCTTACTCCACTGCCTGCTCTCCCAGTGAGGCATAATCTCCTGAAAGTACAATTCAGTCTGAACAGAAGTGAGGACACTGTTTGAGAAACATTTGACTTAGACTGTCATGTTCTAAAGTTACCAAAAAAGAATTCTTACAGTCATTATCCTGCTTCTCCAATCCCGAAGTCAAAGAGCAGTTTTATGTCAATTATTTTAACTCTCACAGTAAAGCTAAAGTCAACTTACTTGATCTTTGGTGGCAGAGGCTGCTGCTGTGTATTCTAGTTGAAGCACATTCCATTGGAAAGAAAATTACATCAGTGTAAGTGAAAAGATACCACAAAGTACTTTTCAAATACATAAATCATTTTCATACCAATTGCTCCCCTTTTCTTGATTTATGTATGTGCATTAACTTACAGGTGAAGCTCTTCACTGTTCTCCTAGCCATTTATGGCAAATTAAGAATTAAAAAGCTTCAATTTACATCAAATATGTCAGTCTGTAACCTGGAATGTGTTTGTCAGACATTTTATAAGTAGCACTAAGTTCAGCTTTAACTCATTTTCTTCCTGGATAAGAAGCATGTCTGAAAGACACAAAATGGCTAGGTGGCTAATCTTAAAAGTCATGAAGGAAACCTGAAACAGATTTGAGAATTTAGGGTATAACTGTTAAACAAAAAAACCTTTTAACTGTAAGATTTGTCTTTACATACACCAACCATGTTTTCTGTACACTTTCCTCCTCTATCCCATTCTTAAAATGTAAAAAATGGAAGTAACTATGAAAGAGGAAGCAGAACATCCAACGCAAATTCCCATTTTTGTCTCATAAAAAGGGGGGGGTGTCAATTTCAACATTTCTTCTGAAGATTTCAAATTAAAAAAAAAAAAAGAAACTGAAAGCTGAACAAGTTACAGCAGAAAAAAGTCCACGCAAAGCACTTGTAAGCTATTGGAAAAAAAAGTTACTTCCCAGCAGTCACAAGCAAGTTAGTACTGACAAGATGAGCTGGTTAATTTGTAGAATTAGGCCACAGACTGCAAGCAACTAAGTTAAAATTTACTTTAATGAGTGCACAGTAACTGCCAGATATGTATGCCATTCCTAAGAAGTTTTCAGGGTTCAGATTTTGCAACCTTGGTCTCAAATAAAAGAGCACATGTTTACAAGAAAAGTTATATCCTTCAGAATTGCATGCAATAGAAAAGATAACTTTTAAAGCCTGAAAGTTTTAAGAAGCCAGCGAAGCCTAAAAGTATGCTCTAGCTTAACAAATTGAAACAGTAAACATATTAAGGAAAACACCTTACCACTTCTGTCTGTGATGCTGCAGAAAGAAAAAAGTTGCACTTTCAGAAAAATACATGTTGATCGTACAAGGCATATACTTATTCTAGCTTTCTTCAGTTAGTCCAGACATTCTGCACTTACTATGGTCTCAACAGTAGAAGAGTTAAGAAGGTGCCAGTTCTACCTCTAGTATTTTGCTTTTATGACACTCTACTTTTTAAACAGACTTCAATCAGCAACTTGTGCAAAGGAATAACTGTAATATGAAGCATGTTCTGATTAACAGAGGGAACAAACTTTCCATTACTTTCCTTGCTTATTAGAAACCTATATAGACCTTTTTTAATGAAAGCAACATAATGGCAAACAAAAGTTTAAAAACAAAAAATAACTTCCTGCAAGTCTGTACTAGGTTTATTATCATCCACAGGAACAGCATAAAGTTCTCATCAAATCTGTATCTCATGCTAGGCAAACACAGCTGGGGAATGAGATGGAAATCTGGCAGAAAAATTCACTTAGATGACCTTAAGTATACTGTATTACTTTGATCTAAACTATAGCTCAGTATTTCCTCTTCTAAATATTGTTTCCTAAAATATTTCAGATTAAATATGTTTGGAAAGAAACAAACTTTCCCTTTGCTTCTTTTTATCCCTTTTTAGCAGTGTGCATTATAGATTAATAAAAAAGAATATTTAAGTTGGAATTAAGAAATCAGAGGGTTTGGGGTTGGGTTTTTTGTGGGATGTAGGGTTTTTTTGTTTCTCCATTTTTTTTCCTGGAGTATCAGAGAATTAAGACAATGGCTCAAAAAAGACAGTGATGAATATTCAAGATAAAACAGGACAACCGAGTTGAACCAGACAAAACACTACAAAAAGTAATTATGACGTTAGAGAAAAATGTGTATTTTAACCTCTTTCCTTGAGATGGAAGAAAAAGTTGTCACCCAAGATAACTTCAAATAAGACCGCGCATACCAAAAAGTTATTCTCCAACTAAAAATAAACCTGGCGAAAATGTACCATGAAGCAGAAACTTGTTCATTCCTATACAACACAAAAAGGTTCTCCTCTGTTTGGTTTTTAGTCGACGGGTTGACATGAACTTGCATTATTTCCACTGCCTCATTCTCCAGTGCACACCACAAAGAGGCAGGAAGTCACAAGTGAAGGAAATAACACAATAATTGATGTAGTTTTCTCTCATTAAAATCCAGTCAGTTTAAGCACAGCAGTTGAGTTCATTGCTGGGGATATCAGTTTATAGGAAGGTATGAAGGGAAACACTCACTGACTTACCACGGGTAAGACACCAGAACAGCAATTAGCACCTGACTAAGGCACTCTCCACATGGCATCAGAGCAAAATCCCCAAATTGCCACCTCTCTTTCCAACTTTATATGCTGCAAGACTTGAAAACTGATTTTGATGCTGTTTTTACAAAGTTGACACATGCTTCCACAGTTAAAATTAGCTAGCATCTGTATATGAAAGCGAGTTAAAATTAATTATGATTATCTGAACTTTACATAGATACTCCTCTGTCACAGCTAATTATGACATTAAACACCCAATATTAATGTTCCCCTAATCTGAAGTATAGAAGTGTTCAGGATGCATAGTCTGAGAGAAACAAGAGACAGGAAAAAGTGACATTTTTTAACAAAATTTCTTTTGTTCAAAGTAAAGAGATAAGATGTAAATCTTTGAAAAACATGACACAGCTTCAAAGCACAGGGCATATCAAATCCCTTATGAAGAAAATGTGATTTCTCTTACCGTTTAGTGTTTCCTCACATCTTTTAATCCAAATAGTAAAGGTATCATCTACATCTAGAAGAGACCAAACACAGTAACATTAGAACTCTTCAAGCACTACATGTATTGCATAAAGAACAATTCCACACAACTGCCAACTGGAACAAGTTCATCCCAAACTCACATTAGTTTACTAAAAAATGGTTTTTTTTCATCTTGTAGCCTCTGTCATTCAATTAAGCTTTAAGTATTTTTATACAACTCTACTATTTAACGCTGTTATATTTAATTAACTTCAAATTAATTTGTAGGACACTAGATTTTGTCTGAACTGACCCAAATACGCTACCACTTTCCAGTGTGCTCAACCTCTATATCAACTGTTTGAAAGCAAGAAGTACAGTTTTACACATTTTTCCATTATTCTTAAAATTATTTTTTCAAACACTCAGTCACACTCCTCCTCTCCAGAGAAGCAGCAGAAGAGGTGGTCTGTTCCGAGGACAACCCAAAGTTGCACAAGTTTTCCCAAACTTTCCCAAAATCAAGTGTTTTCTCCTCATGGTTTTAGACAAACATTACAAACACATCTGAAGTTTCAGGGATATTAGGAATACATAGGTGGCAATTCCACTCTATGAATCAAAATCACAGAAAAGTTTAGTAAGACCTTGACATAGGAAGCAAGCTCCCCAGGTAGAAATTAATTCACAGGAAATTAGCTCGAAAAGTAGTGTAATAACAGAGTAAGCATCTTACTTCAACAAAATTCCCAGAAAAATCTTTCACAGTCATGGAAGTAAAAAAGTAGAAATGTTACTGACCAACTACTGGGAATAGCTAAACTTTTTATCTCTTTGCAATAGGGAATTCACACTGAGGGAGTTCACACAGCCAGCTATCCAGCAGAGGGCTTGAAGAGGCTCCACAAAAGCGTTCCCAACAGACACGCGTGTAACACCAAGCGTGACTTCACCGCAGTTATGCAAAGTATTCTCCCTAACCCCATCAAATATGACATGTACGTATGTTTTAAGGTGTGCCTTAGATCTTAAAATCGCTACCCCACTTCTCAAGCTATTTCCTCTTCCCTTTTCTTCCGCCATCCCCACCAGTCATCTTAAAAGGTTATCTTTATTTTAAGCTACATAACATTTATGTCACCTCTCAGTTGCTGTTAGGAAAAGACAAAAACGCAAGTAATAATATGGCTGTCTTGACGTTACAACCAGTCGCTGATTGCAGTCTTCTATATTCCTAGCAAATTCTGAAAAGAAGATACCTACTTTCAGATAGAAAATTAACTGTCAGAAAAGTTATGTTGGGGGATCCAAGGGCTGCCTTCAATTACTGAATGTACACTTAAGGTATTCAGATGACTGACTGCGGACTGTCCTCAGAAGTACATGGGGAATGGAAGCGAGGCAAAGGACCCAAGATGCAGCAAAGTTAGTTCTGATTAGACAAGGAAAATTCTTTACTAGAAGAGTGGTCAAACACTGGAGCAGGTTGCCCAAAGAGGCTGTGGAATCTTCAGCCTTGGAGATACTTGGAAACGAGCAGTAGAAGGACCTGAGCAACAACATGCAAGTTCAAAGTTAATATTGCTTTTGGCCAGGGCATGGAATTAGATGAGCTCCAGAGCTTCCCTGCAACCTAAACTAATCTGTAATTTTAAAAGACTTCCAAGTTTTGCAGCCGGGAACAAAGTTTGTCAATCAAAAGGGAAATTAAATAAAGTAGGTTCAGGAGTCTAAGCAAAAAGCAACTGAGTCAAGTCTCCACTGATCCAGACTCTGCCTTTCAGCAGCACCTGAGGAATTCTCTTTTTAACTGTGGCCTATGACAAGACTGCTATGCAACATAAACTTTAAAAGAAAGGTCCAGTGTTATCTGTCCTATTTTCCTAGACGA
>NW_009260792.1:556703-564557 GCF_000687185.1 Egretta garzetta
TTTTTTTTTTGTGCTCTGTAATTGCATTATCCTCCCAAGGAACTTACCAACAACTTCTGTTAATAACTTTCTAGTTCAGAAAACCTGACTGGGTCTTTGCTTACTGAAAATCTACTAACTCTTAGATTACAAGTATCCACTAAGATGTTTCATGAAAAAGTTTACGCATTCCACCTCTACTAAATTTGTTAGGTAGTCACAGGAAAGAAAAAAAAAAGAAAATTTCAGTATAATCATCCTAAATCCACATAACATACTGAAGAGTAACAGATCACACTGCTTTTTCAATCTAAGGCAAATTAATGAACTCCAAAAATCCATGTGTCTAGACTCATGGTTGAGTGAAAGAAAATTTGCCTCCTAATGTTATTTTATAAAATGAAGAAACATTGTACACTCAACAATTCATCACGTCCAGCCCTATTTAGATATCACTGTAGGTGGGTAATGGGAAGTTTGCTGTAGTACCCTGGACCTGTCAGGCCTACCAGTAATCAGCACAGGTAGGAAGCTCATCATTTGTTAGCGTACCAAGTTAAGATTTAAAACAACCCTTACATCAGCAAGGAACAAAAACATGTACTGGTGTGCTCCTGCCCCCTCGCGTGGCAAAGAAACCAGCCTAGCCAGCAAAGAATTCCCCACCACAGCAATCCTCTGTGAGGCAGGAACAGCTAAACTCTTCTCCCTTCATCACCTGCTTAGCGGCATGTGGTAAATTTTCCCTCTGTGCTTAATTCATTTTGCACTAGATGCATTTAAGTGGAAGTGAATTGTTTTGCCAAAATGCTTATGCTCACAACTGTTTTCATCTGGGATCCATCAAACATTCCGCATAACTGCAAAGGCGAATTCCGTTACTGACAAAAACTTGCCAGCAAATTAGGTAGTATACAGAAGAGAATCAACTAAAAATGTGTATTTTTAAAAAGGCCTGCAGGAAATTCCTCATCTCACAGTGGGTCCCAGAATTCTGTAGTGAGAGATGGGAAGTATGGAGGAAGCAATCTTCAGATGAGAGTCATCAGGAAGGACTGGGAAGCTTCGGAAACACTTCAACTGGGTAAGCAGCAAAACAACGGCAAATTAAATTCAAACAGGTAGAAGTCAAGCAACACAGGAAAAGTTTGTGCTGTACTTCAGGGATTCTGAATTAGCGAGGAGGGTCCTAGTATTCACTGACTTATCTAAAAAGGTATCTACAGCTCTGTGTGTTGTTGCACCCTACAACATAAGTAGGATGTGAGGTTAAACAGAATGAAAAAAAAAGTGACGCTCTGGCCTGAGGTAATTGTGTGTATAATCTGTATTTTTAACAACTCCAACTGACAAACTAGAAAGGTGACAAAATACATGCAAACGAAGAGCCTCAAACTGATGGTGGCTGCTTGGGGTGGAGCAAGAATATGAAAAAATATAGATTAATAATTCAATTAAATTCAGGAGTGATGAGTTTGGAGATGTACGAAAAGTCACCTATCGAGTTAGGAAAGCTACAGAGGTCACTGAAAGGAATCACTTTTCATGGGAAGATACTAAATAGCCAGAAAGACACTTGTCTTTCTAGTATACAAACCAGCAGAGACTACAGAGTTATCCAAACTACCAAAACTGAAAGCTCTTTAGGACATTTCTTGTATTTTAACTCCTATTCCAGAGCAGCCTAAGCTGACAACTAACAGTTGCTGCAATTCCACTACCACTGCCCCAGCACTGCTCTGCTGCTTCACTTCTGCTGGCTTCAGCACTCAGACCCTTCATTGCCCCAATTCAACACATTAATCCAGGGGAAAAATACTTCAAAAATAGCCGTTTTCTGCAGATTTAATGCAATGAAAGAAGAGGGTAAACAAGCACAAGAGCAGGAGGGAGCACAATCACTTGGCAGCAAGCACACTCCCATGAAACTCCAGTTTTAGATCAGAAAAGCAGATCGCTTATTTGGGGGAGGCAAAGTAATTACATTTTTGCTAAACCTTCAGGTCCCAGCCACTGTCACAGATAAGACAATGTACTAGAAAGATCTGAGATCATGACAACACTTATCAGATTAGTGCACTTTGCTCTGTGTAACCTTTCAAAGTGCTTTTCTTACCATTTTCTTCTGCTGTGGGGAAGGAGGGAATGGAACGAGGAGAGGGTTTTGTTTTAAATGGGGTATAGGAAGAGAAAGGAGTTATGGCCATCTTGCAATTGCTTTGTTGTATGCTTCCCTATGTCTTCTACCAAAGGCTTCTGTATTGAATTACTCCTTTCCTGCTGCTAGAAGAAACTCAGATTTTAAAAAAAGCTCCAATTCTCCCCAAACTAAAACGTGTGCAAATCCAGCCAGGAAGCCAACACTTTAAGAAAATAGATAATAAACATGCTTCTGTAATTAAGTGATATCTAATGTGAGGTAAAAATCCATTTTGTCAGTTTGAATACCCATCAAGTTGCATATTCTTTCTAAAGACCAGTCTATCAAATTGTTTAACTACTAAGAAGTTGCAGCTACATATAAGGAGCTTATTCTGTTCAGAAACATTTCTATGATGCTTAACGCCACACCATTGCAACCAAGACCTCCAGGAAGCAGGAAAACACCCTCCTATTTTACAAAGAAAAAAAAAATAAATCACATATTACTTGCTAAGAATTTTGATACATACAAAGAAAAAAAAAAATAAAAATCACATATTACTTGCTAAGAATTTTGATACACAGTTTTAAGCAGTTCTACACTTTCATGCAGTGATCACACAAACTTTCCCAAAGCCAGACATCTCAAGTCAGGCACCTACCTCATTAGACTTTAAAAAAAAAAAGCGCACCTTGGTCTTCACTTTCACTAGCACATTAAGAAAAACTTCTCATTAGCAAAGGGGAACTGTGCACACAAGAAATTTTAATACTTACTGTCCAACCTCTGTCCCTCTCTGAAAGACTCTAAAGCAGATGCATAGTTTTTAATATGATATTCACCTAACCTGACATGAACAAAGAAAAACACAAGGAAACAGTAATTACTTTTCAATCTAATCCACATTCTGAAGAACACAACATGCTTAGTTTACACACTGTATTGGTTAAAATTACACATGTAAGAATTTAAATTGCCCAAGAGGTGTGTTTTTGAAATGGCTAGAACGTCAAGATAGTCAGCCCAAATTCAATTGCTTCTTATAACCACAGGTTTATTATGGATGGGTTACAAGCGGTATGGCATTACATTTATTCATTCGTAGTGTTGCAGAAAGTTTGTACAGAGCCATAATCCATGTACTAGTATTGCCCTACAGATTATTACAATATGCCCAAAGCATAATATATGATACGTACCCTTTTCTAAGGAGCGCTACAGCATTATTGGGGTTGAGTTCTAGGGACTTCTTTGCATCTGCAACTGCATCTGTTGGAAATCAGTTTAAAGGCGAGGAACATAATAATGTGTTACAAAAAGCAGTGAACTGTGAGTCTTTTAGTAGTGCAATTTTTTTAAGGTGTACTATGTTAGCTTTCTTAACTTGCACACAAATAACACTGTTTGAATTAAATCTAGCCGCAACTGCTATGGATGAGCCCTTCATTCAGCTACAGAGCTCTATATAAGATGAAGCATGACTTTCATTTAGTCAAATCCCTTACTTAAATCTGAAGTGTGAATCTGTTTGGTTTTTACTGGAAAGAAAAAACAGATCACATCTTTAGTTATTCAGTTAATCTTTTTCCCAGGCGTTATTCAGTTACCACATTCCTACCACGACAGGATTCAGTCTCTAGCAAAAACATAAAGAGGGAAGATGCTTACAACACAAAGCTTAAAATCTGCCTAAGAAGTCTGCTTTAAAAAAAAAAAAAAAAAAAAAAAAAAAAAGCTGCCAATACTAGGCTACAATCAAACAGAAAGCTGGGACTGCAGAGTACCGAATTCATTGGAAGTTTTGCAGAAACAAAACAAACAGAACTATAAAATTACACCCTAACTGTAGAAGCAGCATATTAAGTTACAGATAACACTTTCTGTTATTACTATATTTGGCTGCAGATTGAAGACATCTTCTGTAAAGAATGTGTCATAATACACTTGTAAGAGGATTCTGTGTTGTCTGAAGATGTTACCAGCATATTTCTGTAGAAGAATATGAGCATAAGCTCGTTGACAATAATATTCGGCATCATCTGGATTGTTCTCCAAAGCTATTGTCAGTTCCTGTAAAGACACATAGAAAAACATGAAATGGCACCTCAGAATTCCACATAAAAATACAACACCAAACTCTGTCAAATAAGAGATATTTCAGAAGAAAATATCCTGAGCTGGCATGAATGTTTAGCTGTTGCTCAGTTCTCATTCACGAATCTTAAACATCAGAGCATGAAGTACAAGGAACCTGCGAATTATATCAAATTCAAGAAGCCTATTTCTTACTGAGAGGGAAAGGGGACTTTCAAATGCCTTAAACATGAAGTCTAATGCACAGGTGACACCCTATATTCCAAAGACCTTCCTACATTTCTCAGCATATTTGTATACAGGTCTGCTATATTTGAGGAAGCACTGCAGTATCAGGAACTTGGAAACCAACATGCAGCATGTCAAAACACTTGTGCAGGGATAACATGCTCCAAGCATTGTAACACATGATGAAATACCACATTACATTATATTATTGAGCATAGGAGATTGTTCCGGTTTATGCCAAGCACAAAAGCAGGAGAACAAAAGACTTATGCAGCACAGGGCTCAAAAGAAATATTGCTGCATAATGGAAATAAGCATAAAGTAGCCCCTTTTTAGGGGAATCTCTGGGTATACAGATCAAAATAATTGTATTATACTTGCTATGAGAAAAGTTTATGACTTTTGCACAACAGAATAAAAATGACAATGACTCAATGCACAAGCCTGGAAAGAGCATCTCCAATTCCCCCCTTATTACTAAGTTCTTCTCTGTGCTACAAGACAGCAGGTCTTCCAAAGCTGCCACAGTGCATCGCTAAGTACAGTAACTCTGTTTGCTAAGTTGACTGGACTCCTACTCAGAATTCAGCAAGCATGAGGGTGGCTAAGATACAGGCTTCAAACCTGCGTGAATATTAGTATACAGCTGCCAAAACGCTGTCCCACCGAGCTAGAGAAAAAGAGCAGAAGGACCTGCCTTAGTTTTAATTCAGATCAGTACCTTGTTCTGTTTCACATCTGTGAAACACCAAGTAGGAGTTAAGTGGCCACAACAGCTTCTTTTAACAGTAGCATGTGTTCTTATCAGCATAAGGTACAAATAGATAGAGCACACAACTCTAAAACCTTTGGGGTCTCTAAAGAAAGTGGCAAGCAGTAGACAGTTGTAACAAGCAATGCTTGGTCAAATTATACAGCTGCCCTCTTGAGATTTAAAGCCACACAAAAACAGGTATTACAGAAATATTCATGCCTATAGGTATTCCACATGGGAGGGACACGAGGTAATGCATATATTAAAATGGGCGCATATAATGCTCAAAACCAAGCAGGGTCTGACTCTGACACTGAATGTTAAGAGGCACTTCATAAGCAGAGTCACTTCTGTGGCAGATCACCTCTCACTCCAAACATTATTTCCTGTGATTTATGCTGATGACAGAAACACTGATTAGAACCAGCATAACAACACAGGATTCTCCTACAGAACTAGCCCTCACCCCAGGAAAGCAAGAAAAAACAAACAAACAAGCCACCCAAAGCCAAGCATCTTGAACAGCGTGAAACCCATCTCTTTGTTGGCTTTTTGTCAGCAAGTTGTCACATCGCATTCGGCCACATGCGAAAAGGAGTTGCTCCTAATAACACAGCTATTTGAGAAGACTGCCCAGTGGCAGCTGGGAAATACTCAGCTAGCACCAGGAACTCCAGGTTATGGACACTGGCAACAGTTACTCAGAACAAGCTTAGACCTTGTCCTCACAAACACTCAAGTATGTGCTTTCTATGTATTTTCACTCCAAAGGCCCTTACCATGCAAGCAAATTGCAAACCTATTTCCAAACACATCGGGACCTTTTCAACTCCCTCCATGGTAATGGTAAGAGCTTGTACAAATTAAAGGTGCTTTCGGTCTCCTGAATTTAAGAGGGTCGCCACCCTTGCTTCTCATCTGGCAAAACACCTCACCAAAACAAAGCCAATGAATGTTTGTTTCAGCAGTTACAGTTTTAACATGCAGTTCAATTCTCTCCTAAACCATCAAGACTCACCCTGCAGAGCATTTTATAAATAAAAGCAAATTGAAAACATCCTTATTCCACACAGTAAACTACGTTTTCAACTTAAAATGGTAAAAAAAGTCATTAAAGAGTTCACAGCTTTATCATTCAGTGGTTAAAGATGGATGATGACCTTTCAGTTGTATCAGATCCAGGTGCAGAAAGCCAAAGCGTGCTCTCCAAGGAGTTAAAGGAATCAAAAGGCCTGGGGACACAGTGCAGAAATGCCATGCCAACTGGACACAAGTCTAGTCAGGTGTGGAAGCATTACACAGCACCACTTATAGGGTATCATGCCCCCGATCAGAAATATCAAGTACATGAGCTGGAAGACCACACTTATGATCGTGCAAACATGGTATACCACCTGTAGATCCAAGCTTCTAAGTCAGCAAAATGCTACACTGCACTGTGGGACTTAGCAGTTATCATCGAGCACAATCTGTCTACTCAATTCAGTTCTTTTAAAAAAAGGCTACAAAAGTGACAGCAGTATTTATTGCTGTATCAGATGTTAAATAATGCCTACAGAATGTGCTACATATCGTTTTGAAGTGCTGAACGTACAAAGAACTGAAATATAAACTAGAAAAGTAAAGCAACTGTTAATACCGAAAAAAAAACCCAAATGCATATTCTGATAGTGTTCTTTAATACTTCCAAAGGCCTTTTGGTGTTGGGTTTTTTTGCTTCTTTGTTGGTTGGGGTTTTTTTTCCCCCCACAATGGGAAACCCAGGGTTTTTTCTTTTTTAAGATCTTAAATTAGTTCTACTATGCCAAATACATTTGCCAGTTGCTTTTCAGACGTCATTTATCTTCCAAAAGGCTTTTACAAGCTACAGCCTAAACTCCAAAAAACTGTAAGATTTAGCTTCACCTTTTTCATCATGGAGAGATAACTCTGCATCATCTTATGCTTCTGCCACCTACTTTATTCAAGCAGAACTAACCATTTTCACCCTCTCCCCTTCCAAGTATGTTAAATAGAAATACTTATCCACTCTGGAGTTCTGCCTTCTCTGTCACCCTCTGTTTCAAGTTTAAAATAACCTTTGAAAGCACCTTAATACACGTTAATGGGTAAAATCCCACAGTCAGAAGAGGCCAGGTTGGAAGGGACCTCAAAAGGCCCTCTGGTCCAACCTTTTGTGGGAAAGGGAGCCCAGATGAGATTGCCTAGCTCTCTGTCCAGTTGTGTCTTGAAAACCTCCAGTGATGAAGACCCTACCACTTCCCTGGGGAGGTTGTTCCACTGAATGATTCTCCTCACTGTAAAAATTTTATTTCTTACATCGAGATGAAATGAAAATCCGTGCCGGTCCCCCACAAGACATAGGAAGAGGGAAAAAAAAAAATAGATCACGGCAGAATGAAGACTACTAAAGGTTGAATACATTTCTCCAACAAGCTAGGGGCTTTTTTGACCACAAATCACAATTTATTTAGTTATTTGAACTACTATCTACCCACAGAAGAGAAAGTTTTGGGGTTTTGAGGTGGTTTTTTTTTTTTTTTTTCTCCTTTGCAGCGCAGGTAGCACGAGTATCCTGACAGACCTGAGCTGAACTCCTCTGCAGCCAGACCCCCACACGAGAGAGGTTTGCAGGGGAAAAGCCCCAGCACCCCTC
>NW_009260792.1:565922-593313 GCF_000687185.1 Egretta garzetta
TGTACGGTCTACACCGGCTGCTCCCGTCCTTTGTCGCACTAAGGGGAGCTGGGAGTGCGGAGGCGGCCGGCCGGAGCCTACGGGAGGCGGGGAGGGAGCGATTGTCATTTACTGTTGGCTGCATGGGGGAGTCTGCTGTTGGAGGCGCGTTCCTGCCTGCTGATTTTCTCCCCTTCTCCAACTGACGTAAACTTCGCTGACAAATCATCTTCCCTTCGTCATCGTTGCGTCCGTGGCAAGAAGTTTTGCTGGCGAAGTTGTAGCCTTATGATGCGATTCCCCCTCCCCTCCTGTAAATCAGCAAAACAACCTCCCCTCCCCACATTTAAAAACACCAATGCCAGTCAAGCGTTACCACTTCAGGTGTCCTAGCGTTATGAAATACTTGTACTACAGGAAAAAGCCCCTATTTTATAGTCTGATTTTTAAAAAAAAAAGAAACCAAAAAACCCATCCTCCCCCTCCAGTGCTTGCACCAACCTGAGATAGCCCTCAGGACGAGAACTGTGTCGGCGACGCCTGTGCAGCGCCTGCCCCTGTTCCTGGTGGCATCTCCGGCACTCCCCAGCGGCGGGGAGCGCTGCCAGGTGCCCAACCGCCGGTCAGCCGGCGGCAGCCGCTTGGGTTTGGGCATGGCCCAGCCTTCCTGGAAACAGGGTGAGGCACGGTGGATTTGCAGGTGGGAGCCAGACTGCGTGGGAGTCAGAGGGAAGGAGCGCCGAGTTAAAGAGGGTGGTTTCGGCTGCCAAGAAACAGGGCAGCGGTGGCAGAGCGCTGCTCGTTCGGTAGCAGCTTGTAGAGTTGCTCCTACTCAACGAGACCGAACTCTCTCCGCCATAGTTCTGCTCCCTTTAGTTTTTTCTAGTACCTGTAATGCTTACCTTTAAAGTTAACCTTATGAACCAATCCGTAAAACTCCTGCATGAATTCAATCACAGAAAGCCGCATTTCCTTTAATTTTACATTCCACTAAGCTTACCAGGCATCGTATCTGTTTTTAACCCGCCTTCTGCCGAAAGACTGCAACGTGCGAGGTTTTGACGACCAAGCGGTTTGGGCCAGCGGTTGTGTTACGCGAGCTCTGCAAAGACCTTTGCGATCAACGGCACCCCAGAACAAGGCTGAAAGTTTTGGGGTGTCCGTAATGTATTGGGAAGTGATGGGAAAGGAGAAGTTTTAAGTCCCATTCTTGGACTGAGCTCAACTTTCATTTGAGCTACAAAACCGCACGGTACTGCTATTTCGAAGGGTACCCGCGGCACGCTGGGTGCGTTCCGAGTCTGTTCGGAAGCGACTGGTGAATTGCTCACGGCCCAGCACAGACCCATGTGTTGCCCCGTTTCTCAGTGTGTTTTGGTTATTTGTGGTGATCGTCACAGCAGTACAATAACATAAAAACATTTCAGAGTAAATACAGAAACATTTTTTCTGCTTGATTTATTTTCATAATAAACCAATTAAAAATACAAAAGACAAGGGACCCAAGGTTCAGAGGGCTCCATCATTTAAAAATTTGTCTTTAAATACAAATTCACTCTGTAATATGAATACATATAACATTAGACCTCTAAACATAATGATCTTATTTGCATCTATCAAAAATTTGTATGGAAACAAATTAGCTGAAAAAACTTCCTTGTGACATTGAATGTACATTATTTACAATCAAAAAAAAAAAAAGAACTCTTAGCAGTATTAATCTCCAAATACCTGCATAAATTGTATATATTTCATTTCCCTCCCCCCTTACAAAATAATCTGAAGTAGAAAGCAAGATTGTTAAGCTTCATAGTCGCAAAATGGCATGAAACGTTTGCACCTTGTAGTGATGCCGTTAGCTTCTGTAATTAAATATATCTGATGTTTTTGTATAAAATATAGACATGGTGTTGTCCATGACTAGAATAAATGTTTTGTGTACTCTCAATAGGAGTGTATATTCCATTTTGCACGCACAAGAGCTTGTGCTGCAAAAAAAAAAAGAAAAAGCAAGAGGATACCTGGTTATCCAAGTCTAAAACTGGTGTAAATTCACCGGTTATGAAACAAATACTTGATCGTAAGAATTCATACACAGGGAATGAAAATGTCTCAAACTAAAAGTAACTGTTGCTTCAAAAGTTAAGTGATACACGTACAGATTAAACAGAAAAGGTTATAACAACGTTACTGGGATGTAAATCGGCAACAGACTGGAAACGTGCAGCAAGAAAGAAGTTTGAAACTTTGGCCAGCAACCTCGGGAGAAAGTCTTCATAGCGTAAAAAGCATGTTCCTTCATGCCTGTATTCTGAAACATGAGTAATATGTAATTTTATTTATATGGTAACATTTAGCAATTAACAGAAAATCAAAATCCATTCTAAAGCATGAATTCTAACAATTAACTGCGGAAATTAAGTAGCTTTGCAACATCCTGCTCCAGAATCAAATCATATATACATAACTGAAAAAGTCCCGTCACATTTCTGAAAATAATCATCCACAGGGTCTTTTATTTATTTATTTATTAGTATGAAGTGGGTTCCAACGGCTCTTTTTCTTGCTTCACTTGCACGTTAGATGGGAAACCATTCGGACTGGACACTACCATCACAAAGGGTTGCTGCTGGAATCTCTGCTCCGACTGCTCGGTATCGTCTAATGTGTCACTGTCTTCTTCCTTTACCCCTCCTTGTACACCAATCTGTTTCGTTTCCGGTGCCTTAATAACCGAAGTGATCACTGCGCCCGGCGGATGAGCTACCACCTGCGAGCTGCTCGGCGAAAACGTTACCACGGGGGTAGTGGCACTGAAGGACGGAGACGAAGCCATGTTGACTGTTCCATTGCAAATTGTCTGCACGCTGCTGGTGAGCACCTGCTGCACTTGGGCCGGGCTCAGCACGATTGAGGAAGGAGGTGAGACTGGCTTCTGAGACTGCAGCATGACGTTTTCTTTAAGAACCGTCATGGGTTGTGAAGTAGGAATGGCTTGTAAAATGAATTTCTGGGGCGTTGTTGCTGAGGCTGGATCTGTGCTGGCTATCACTGTAGTAAGAGGCACTGTCTGGAGTGTTACAGTATGCAGCTGCTGATTGCCAGGAGAAACCACCACTGGAACTTGGGTTGGAGTCTGTAAAGTCCTATTAAGATTAGAAAAGATTGCAGGGTCAGAACACTGCCACGCCAAGTTTTGAAAAATAATTACAGATTTACTACTGAAAAAATCACTTGGCATCATAAACATTTCATTTACCCAACGGTTCCAAAAGAGGTAGCAGTTGCCCTCCTAATAAAACAAGAACTGGGTGTGACTCCTGAATTCAGCAACGCAGTTCCCAAAGTAAAGGCACCCTGCATGCACGATACAACCGTCGCCAAACCGAACAGCCTGCCTTTGAGATGTCCAGTAGCTCATCAGGAAATCTGGGAATCATATCTAAGATCTCCTTCTCATGCATCAACCAAGGTCTTGAGCACGACCCACCACACATCTGCCATCAATATCAGAAAGTAACCTAAGTAATTCCTAAGCCGCGAGCCTAAATAATTCGTAAGTCAGGCCTTGATTCTCCTGACCATCCGTATATGCATTTACCTATACACAGAAGTATCTGCACTGTAAGAAGTGGGTCTGGTTGGGACCTTCTCAGACTCCCAGGACACAGAGTTCTCAGTCTGCCAGGCTTGTACGCTCCTTCTGGTAAAGCAACTGAACAGAACTTGCTCCCAAAACATCAGTTTAAATTAGGAATGATTCCCTCGGTTGCAGGCTCACAGACTTGGGTACCACATTACTTTCCATGTATGTATAGCTGAGAGGGCAGCGTCGGAGGATTAACAGCCACATTGCTGAAGTGCACAACTACTACAGTGGACAAACGCTGACTTGAGAGATGTGGCTGAAACAGGTACACTCCCAGTCATGCAAATAAAAATCAAACACACAAACGAACAACCCAAACCACAACATGCTCCTGGTGAGGCAAATGATTTCCAGGGGAGGGAAAGAGGAAGGGAAGGGTGACTGCTTTGACACCCTGCCTCAGCTTGCTCCAGCCCACCATGACACGCTGTCTCCAACAATCTTTGTCTTTCCTTCTGCTTGTTCTGCAAAGTTCTCTCCAATCTTCCTGCTCCTCTTTGGTGTTTTCTCCCTCCCACCCTCCTCCCCTTTTTCAGTCTTAACCTCTCCCTTGTGTTTTCTTGAACATATCTGACACTGACCGAAACCAAAAATAACCATCTCCTCTTCAGCTTATTTCTGAAACCCTGCTGAAACCACTTGGATGGAAAACCATTTACTGTCAACATTTGTACTTTCAAGTCCACGCACAATACTGCACACTCTTCCTTCTGAAGACTGTCCTCAGGTATGCTGTAAGGCTTGCCTACTTTACATCTACTGTGGAACATCCTCCTTTCTACAGTCCTTCTGCCCATGTCGTAACTATTTTTTACAGCTCTGTGAAATCCTGCTTGCCAGTGTTTAGCCATTGACCAGTCAGATCAGACTCAGCATATTTGAAACTTCAATTTAAAACCAGGCTCTAGCTATCACAGTTACCACAAAAGCTTACCAAAGCAGGGACTTGCATGACACTGAAGCTATGGGGTAATGTGGGTGCAGATGCTGCTGCTGGCAGTGGTCAAACCGCACAGGGAGCTGCATTCCCCCCTTCTTAGTGCAGCAGCAGAGACAAGTGAAGTAATATTTGTAGAGGATTTCCCTCTCAGCTCAGTCCTCTGGGAAAGGCCTCTAGCTGAGCTCCAAAGATTGGTCCAGCAAGAGCAGCACCAGTAACCCAGCTGGTATCAGGCTCAGAGCAATCAGTACTCCCTGAGCATCCTCCAGCTGCCAGTCCCTACTGCAGGCAAGCTTTTCCCCACCTCCACATGTGCCTTGGTAATACAAGGAACAAAATCTCCATATGTAGCTTTCTCTTCCTCACAAGAAAGAAGGTTGCAGTACCCAGGAATGCTGCTATAGCAAAACAAATCCAAATCCTTGCCCATGAGGTTCCCACGCAGGTCTCATCACACAGGCCATAATAACCAGGACAACAAAATTTGATGCGACTGACACCAGGGTCAATCTTGAGCTCGTGTTTCACAGAACTGGGGACAGCCCAAGGAAGAAGCTCATGGAAATGGGGGCTGGCTGGAGGTGAAGCGCCAGCTAGAGCGAGTGCTGCTTTCTTTCCAACTTCTGCAGAACTTGGTGCTGCACAGCAAATACCAACAACTGAACTTAAAGTGCAAGGTTCAGCACCACGGCTCACACCAAGTCTGCTAAGGGTTATCGGTGCTAACGTTTCCCCCCCCCCCCATTTTTACGGCATTGGAAACTGTTTCAGTGGACTGATTTTTAATTATTTTTTCCACTTCAAGCAATATATAGACTTAGGTGTTTTTTTTTTTTTTTTTTTTTTTTTTAAAAGTAAATTACCTAAAATTAAACAAACTTGCAGTAAAATCAAAATGTCACATAGACATAGGTCAACCCAGGAAGGTCTACAGAGACCAGCAATGCAAGTGAAATGGACCAGCCATGTTAGGAAGGGAAGACAACTGACACTTGCCATCAGGAAAGCATTAAAAATATCAGAATAGATAGCCAGCTCTTTAATCCATGAAGACACTTAGTTGAGCCTGAAGGATTAAGATCAACTCCATAGTTGCAGTTTTGAAAGCAGCAGCTGAAGCTGTGAGCCTGTGGTGGTATACCACCCAAATATTACTTTGAAGCTACTTTCTTGTTCTTTACCTGTTTTGTTTTAAAACAAAATAGTAAAAATAAAAGTTTCTAGCTGCTCAATGGCTGTAAAGGACAACCTGAAAAAGTGTGAGCTGGATCTAGTCAACGCAGAAGGTATTCTGCAAAGCACTAGGAGCAGCAGCTCTGAGAGGACTGAGCCAGACCGTTTGTCTCTCCACACTGCCATTGGTATTTGCATATTCATGTCAAGCCATCTTATTTCTCCTGAAAGCAAGTCCCATACCTGTACATCTTACTATGACTAATAGTTTCCTTCAGATGCTCTATCTTCTCCATCAGTCAAGATACATATATACGATACGCACATAAATAAACATGTATACACACACACACACAGAGAGCATGAACTTGCTACAGGGAAAGCACGCCGCAGATGTCTGTACAAGCACGGTATTAAATAGCACACAGCACCATAAATACACATTGTTATTTACGCTAATGGTGGCCAAGCAAGACATTTCCCTCAACTGGTAAGACTACAGACAACTGTGTTTACAAACTAAAAATTTAGCTGCTCGAACTATCTGCCTTGAATATGATTGAAAAAAATACAGGTTTGGTTAATAGTTTTGCCTGTTTTACAAAAAAAAAAAAAAGTACACACTACTTAAGGTGATCTGTTAACACTGCGCTACATTATTTTAGGTGCTTTTGAAGATTTTGCTATGCTTCTGAATTTCACTGTACACTTGATAACACCCTTCCTACTCTAAGGTACAAATCTGTTGGGTGACGACTTTAAAACCTGCTGAGATTACAAAAGGAGCAAGAGCATTGAGCAACAGCAATGAAAAGGAAACGCTGCCATAAACCAATCTTGTTACAACTGAGAAAAGAATGACAAAAATTCTGAAGTCCTTTTAGCTTGGCAGAAAACGATCATCTATTTCTTGGTCCGTTCGGTACTGTTAACAGCCTAGAATTGTGCAATGTCATATTAGCTCATCAAGAGGTAACTAGTGATAAAGCAAACAGTAAGCAACCGACAGGAAAACCAAGTTTATTCATGGTAATTTATGTGCAATTTATTAAGTGGAGAAAGGGAGAAGATAAAAAGAAAAATGAAGCTACAAGCCAAGGTAAACAAAGTATTTCACAGCCCAATAAGAAAATGAAACAAGGCAATGTTAAGAAACTCTCAGACAGAGGTAACAGAGGAGAATCCCCTCTCCAGCATAAGGCACTGTTCAACCTACAGCTACAGGGGAAATGATGGCCTTGAGATAAAGGGGCGAGTTTCCAGGGACTTTCCCCATTTGTTGAACTAACTTCTTGCAACCAACTCGTTCAGTGAAGCTAGGAAGAGCGAGGGAGGTGAAGGGGTAGGATGTGCTTGTTAGAACCACTTCAGATGCCGGAGTCAAGAGGCAATCTCTTTTGAGTGACTAGAGGAAGCATCAGCCAAATGTAACTCAGGAGCTCTACCGTCTCTGCAAACTCCAAAGCTGCTCCACAACTGCCCTCACGTACATGATCCTCGGAGACATCAACAAGTTTGTCAATACTTCACCCCAATGTATTGCCTCATAGCCACTGGTCCTTCTACAGCACAAGCCATGCAGATGCGAGCTCCTAAGCAATCTAGGGGGAGATGTCCATGAGAGGTAGAAAGGCACTTGATGCCTTCACGCCCAGTCTGAACACAGACTCCTCTGAAGGGAGGGCAGAACTTGCCTGTTCTTGTCCAGTTCTTTGCCTGGACAAGATAATTTCTTACGTCATGAGGACAAAGACAGAGGACTCGGCTCTCAAGTCTGGTGTCCTTTTTACTGACCCATGCAGTCTTACAGTCTACAGAATTTTTCAAAACTGCGCGCTCACCTAAATTAAAACTCAGAGACTTTGCTACTAACAGAGACCTGCAGAACTCCCACCTCTTTCAATAGTGCTGAAGACACGTAAAGAGAGCTCCTGTGGACAGCTTCTCATTGTGCAGAAACAAAAAATTAATCTCTCTAGATGACTTTGAAGTCCCTTCTGCTGTAAGCAGCCTTCTTCCTACCTACCACAGAAACTAAATCAGAATAGGTCTTCTCAGCTGCAGGAAAATAAAATTGAAACATTTGGTTATAACTCAAGTCTTTGCTGTGATATAAGTTGTCCCAGTTGTAAATGTGTTCCGAGAAACGGACCCTGTTGTAAGCTACATGAGAAGCCTGGTGAGATCACATCAGCCTATTTCTGACCAACACCTCCCTCAGGAAGGGCATTTTCCTCGCCATCCTGAAACTTGAAATGCAGTCAAGCCTTCACTTCAGAGATGACAGAGGTCAGCTCTGCAACAGTCACCTGCTTCCCTTCCTTTGAGGAAGGCTACAGCAGTGCTGAGCCAGATCCAACAGTATCTGCTGGTCGGTGTGCTGGAGAGCTTCTACTTCAGGCCTTTTTTTGGAGCATGAAGACCCAACTTGTTGCACTGACGGAAGACTGCCATCTAACTGCAAACAGAAGCAAAGTACGTGCACTGATGCTGGCTGATCAAAGTACAGCCTTCCGAGTATTAGCCAGGTGTTACTTCCGATTATCTAAAAGTCCTCATTTGGCACTGTATTCCTTCACTCATATTCCCCATCAAGTCTCAGAGAGCCCTAGCAAGCTCTTTGCTGAGACTAACACCTCTGACGGTTTTTATTCAGCATACCTGTAAGAACGGCAGAGGAGTCATGGGCTACAACATTAGCTGACCATGCAGATTTGACTCTCATTCTTATTCAGGGAAAAAAGACTGAAAGCAGATGGTCAATGCAAAATCTCAGTGGGCCATTGCCAGACTGCTTCTTTGTGCCTGTGTGGTTATGCAAGCTCAAGCAAAACCAACATAGATTGGGTGTGAAGTACAATTACAGAATATAACGGTGACATTCACTGCACAGCTTACACAAGCTAACGTCTATACATGACACAAGATGAAGACACTTCGTTTGAAATAGCAGCTGTAATCACATTTTCAGAGTTGATAAACTCATGCTAGACAAATTTGTCTATTTTTTAGCATCAGCATATCTGCAGTCAGACCACCAATACATCACAGCCTGGACACAGAAACAAGATTATGGAACAACAGCAGAAAGCGTATGTGTTTGCTTGGGGTAGACCTGACTTTCAAAGGTAATTCCCTCTGCTTATTGGGACAATCCACTGAGTTGGCATATTGTTGGCTTCATCACTGTTCTTACAAAGAATGCTCACGTGCAGGAAAAACATGATTCACCTTCAGCTACTTCCTTCTCCTCTTGAATGAGGATCTTGCCATTGTGGTCCACACTTGTGTCACCTTCAGGATGAATTACTGCAATGTTTTCTACCCCAAAGGTTGCAAAAAGGTCCAGATGAAAGCTGTGGCCGATTCATCACGTAGCAGTTCTCCAGTTCAGAAGTGAACACACAAAGCATATCCCACTGGTCCTCTGTGGTCTGTATTGGCTTTCCCCCAGCTACAGAACAGAGTCAGGATACTGGTCTTCTAACATGCTCTGCCCAAGCTATCACAAAGACAACTTGAAAATACAGGAGAGAAACAATAAACTGAATTTTGATAGGAACATTGTGTTTAAAACCCAAAGTCTGCTAAAGCATTGCACAGGATCTGTCAGCAGTCAGCTAATTGCAAACTTCTTGGTATATAGAGCTGCCAGCTAGAAGATTCAGCCATGTCCCATACAGTCAATAATGAATAGAGACATATAATTTTAAATCACTCACAATATGATCCCTCTTTTCATTCCATCCAGAAGACACTCCGTCTTAAATCACTACTACTCTAGATTAAAGGTAAATGAAAACACATCTCTCTCTGCCTGCAGCCCTAGCCATTTAAGGGAACAATTTAATTGCCCAAGCGCAGACATCTTGGAGCCCTGTACGATGTCCTAACTACCCATGACGAGGTAAGTCCCTAGCCTTCCCAGAGAGATACGCTTTCTGGAGCAACAGAAAGGATGCCCTTTACGCTCAGAACGACCCAATGAACACGGAGCTGAATTCCAGGCCTACTTCAGTGCCTCCGAATTCCAAGCTAAAACACAATTACTGCAATAAACCAGATATTCTGGTTAACCTGCGTCAGTTATTCTGGTTTAAACAGAACAATTTTACAAGCACTAAATTCAAAGAAACTTTTTTTTCCCCTTCCTTAAAAAAGCTGTCTCATTGGAAAAAGTTAGAAATAAAATGCTCATCCAGAGAGGCATTTTTATTTTTGTCTTATCACTGGAAACATGTGGTGCCAAATTCAGCTCCCAGTTACACAACTGGAGACTGCAGTATCTGTGCTTGCATCCACCGAGCCAGAGCGGTTAAGCCTGCAGAACAGCAGTGAGTCTGCAATTCCAGATATTCCCAGTGGGGATACTAGATGTCTTCCCAAACATTCCCAAACCCAGTTTGCATGACCTGACCCACCCCATCACAGCCTTTCTGTTTAAGCACTGGGGCTGAAAAAGAGGCACCTATCCCTGGTGAGCAACACTCCTCCTTGCCTCCCCTGCACACAGCAGCACCAAAACTTGTGTGAAAAGCCCATCAAAAGCCATCCAAAAGCCAAGACCTTTCCACTTCAGCATAAGGCACTACCCTCCCCTCAAAGCACACAGAACTCTGTATGAGCTGCATGTGTAGCTATAAATGAAGCCACTGCCTGTCTCCTGTGAAGAACCAGCCCCTGATTTTCACTGGCATGCCCATTCCTTTGAGAAAGGCAGAGAGGCCCCAGGAACGGCTGCCATGCTCTCCCAGTGACGCTCTGCCCTTACCAGGCAATGCTGCCCAGTGCAGGGGAGGGATGGTGACACCAGCCCTTCACAACATTCTTCAAATGTGATTCTTTTACCAAGTCCCTCAGCAGAAAAGATGCATGTTCAAACTTCTCTGAAAGGCATGGCTAAGTGTTAAGAAGCCAAATCGTTTTGACCTCAAAAATGCTCAATATTTTCTCCATTTTTTTTTCTTCTCACAACACAACAGAAGAAAATTGCTGCAGAGAGAAGACCATTTATTTCCATGAGGAAGAGGGAAGAACATTTATGTGAATAAAGCTTTAGAAGCTACATTGTGTAAGGCAAATTATATGGGTCCAAGATGTTCACGCTTCAAGGCAGAGCCCAACCACTAACCAGTATGCATCAGAAAACCTTCTGAGGATCATTCCCATACCCTGGTTGCCGTTTTGCCCAAATGACTTTACTATCTACATGCCCCAACCTCTGAACACCAACTGGCAGCCGATGTTGCTATTTGTCCTCATGCTTCCTTACAAAACTAGTGTAAATATGGAAGTGACTCCAACCACAGCCCTACAGAGAGCGCGCGTACATCAGAAGGTTTGTCAGCTCTTATTCTATAATGGCAATCGTACCTGCCATGGAGTTTTCAAATCATGTAGGCCATTCATTTCAATGCTTATGGAAGCCCCACTGCAGCAATTCAGAACATGTACACAAACACACTCAACTGCTAGAGATTTATAGTTTGAACAAATAAAGCCCAAATCCAGTTCCTCTGTTTTAGCCTTATTATAAAACAAGACCTAAAATATATGCCCCCCAAAATGTTCAATGTGCCATTCTACCTCACCAAACCTTCTGAAGCTTTGAAACTGAGCAGAAATATATCTGTCATAAACTGTATTTTTAGAGCCTGCAATGGGCAGTGACTACTGCACAGGACTCATCAGCACCTTGGTTTGCAGCTTGGCCCATCCTGGTTAAAAGCACACCAAAAAAGTCTAGGCTGTGGTTTTTATTTTCACTCTAACTGCTCAGACTCCTTAGTACATTCCTTCTTAAGTATCAATACTTCTGTACCATTCAGTAATTATGTACTATACTGAAAAGATCCAATGGGACTTTTTTTTTTTTTTCCTTCATCTGAGACGCTTTGTCATCTTGGCTAAGGAAAGTGCAATTGAAGACTTCATGGAATAATGTCTTAAGTTACAAACACTGAATTAGAACCGACACAATACAGAACCCTAAGGCTTTAAGGCTTTTACTTCATTCGAACTTCACACATGTATCGTTTTTCCCCATAGCTTATTGCCCAAGGTCTGATTGTGAAATACCATCATGTAACACTTGGATGTCATAATGTCACTGAGCAGCTTTCTGAATGTTAGGCTGGACTTCTTGCCTGCCTGCCTTATTAGGTCTTACAGATACTTCTGTTTATTGTTACCATTTTTTGCACCATCTATACTATTGATATTGGTTCTGATATACAAGCTAATGCAGCACTACTCTGCAAATTGCTAAACTTCCCCCTATTAATATTTAATAGCGTTATTCTACTGACTTAAATGGTACTCTATAGCTTCAGTTATGTCTGTACTTGTTTTCCTTCACTATAGTGCCCTAGTCAATTTTTACAAGTAATTAAATACTTTATCAAACTGAAATCATAGGATTGCACTGTACAGAGTAGCTTCATTCCTAAGCTTTAAAAACTCACAAGACATCACCTTGATGCAGGTTATGTTATTAATTTTCTGAATGAATTCCAAAACTGGCCCTTTTTTTTTGTTTGGTCAAATTCTTCATAACTGTATTTCACATGAACTTCTGATCAAATACAACCCTTCTCTCTCCTATATGTATCCTGAACTAATTCTAGTTGGTTAGAACAATAAGCAAAACGCAATTTGATTTCAAATCATGCATTTTAGAATTAAAAGACAAATGCAAACAAATTATTGTCTACGTAAAAATGGTAACTCTTTCCAGTTTGTTTTTCAGTGCCTACCAGTAACTATAAAAAGTATTTTTGCTTTCATGGCCCAATGTATTTATTCTCTTGCAGCCTTTACTATCCAGTGAATTTCTCTTTTCAGTGTGAATTTTTCATATTGCAGCAAGAATGAAAACATTTCATAATTTTTAAGGAAATAAAAAACCCCCCAAACAATAGGATTTAAACTAGGAAGTCTTTTTTTTACCCCCAAGAAAGAACAGATAATATAACTTTTTTTCTTGACTGAAGCTGCAGTCTTGGTTTGTCATTTCTCTGTATAAATCTTCAGCTTCCTGGTCATACTTGGTTCATCTCCTAAAGCGTTTCTTATTGATTCTATTCTATCAGCCACTGGAAGCTGATCGAAACAGTTTCAGTTCTTCTTTCAGTTCTTCTGAAAAACCTAGCTGCTACTGCTATTCTATTTCCTTTTATGTAAGTGGAGTTTTAATAACTGAGTAGTTTTCACCAGCATCCCTCTAGTAGCAGATGTTAAAGAGAGCAAAACTTACTCTTTGGAAACAAAGGAAGTATTTGGTCTCATTAGTGTCATTACTTAATTCTATCTGACAAAATTGCGTGGTTAACCCAAGGTAGTACCACTCCAAATCTATTGGTGTCTCTGGATGTAATTTTCAAAGGAAAGAATAGCGCAAGGGAGCAGGAAATAGCATTATTGCCGTTTTGCAGCACAAAATGGTAACTATTTTAACGATGATATTAACATAGCAAATCTCAAAAAAAAAAGTGATGTTCATAATTCATTAATAACATGCAGCTCCTGAATTCTATCCTGAAGCTTTGCTGAAACAGCTTTAAGGTCCAGAATCAGCATACACAATTCTGATATTCCTGTGAGGGGCCTAGATTACAAGAACATTTATTTGGTTTAGGTCTTTTGTAGTCAGTGGAGATGAACAAGTTCCATCAGGGGACGCCTCAAGCTAGAGTAAAACCTGGCTTAAGTGACTGTTTTTAAAGCCTCTTCAATTAAGGTGCAATGGGTAAGTGCAAAGGAGTCATGATGCTTAAACACTGTGCAGTACTGGCCAGCTGACATACAAATTAAGCGTGGAAGCATGACTGTGTCCCAAAATAATCTGCAGATACACAGCTCCCATGAGACTGTTTTGTGAACTGTTTTCTGAAATCAGAAGAACATGCTCTTGTAACAGCAGCAAAATGCTAGAGTAGATAACAGAGAGCTTTCCCTTGTTGTAACTGGGGACAATACAAAAGATGAAAGAGATGACAAAAATGCTTAAGAAGAAAAAATTAAGAAGCAAGAAGGAAAATATTTTTGAATGGATCATGCAGACACACCATGTATAATTCAAAAATTGAACTCAGTGAAAAAGCAGAGCCATGAAAACATTGTCTCTGCTGTGGGACGGAACTGATGATACCAATTTTAAAGAGACGTTGTGTATTTTTCCTCTCCAGAGGATTTGCATCAGGCCTAATACTGCAGGAAAGATGCGCTTCTCTCCACCAAAGGCAGAGCTTTTATGAGTGTACACGTCGCAGTATGCTGTGGTAACTCCCAGTTCCTGGGATCAGCCACAAAGACACCGTTTCACTGCAACCAAACTGGGAGATGTGCGTTTTTTTTCATAGAATCACAGAATCGTTTAGGTTGGAAAAGACCTTTAAGATCATCCAAGTCCCACTGTTAATCTAACACTGCCATTCCACCACTAAACCATGTCCCTAAGCACCTCATCTACCCGTCTTTTAAATACTTCCAGGGATGGGGACTCAACCACTTCCTTGGGCAGCTCATTCCAATGCTTGACAACCCTTTCTGTGAAGAAATTTTTCCTAATGTCCAATCACAGCAAAGAATCTAGTCTATCTAGCAATCATCCTGTGAACTTGTTATTCATACATTAATTTTCTGTACATTTTCTTACCTGATATTCTGAACAGAGGGATTTAACGTTTCATCCGGAGCATTACTGGTTACAGCTGCATGTCCTTCTGTGAGGGGCTGCAATGGCTGCATTACATGAACTGTCCGAAAAAGCTGAGTAGGATATACTGGCTGCGGAGATTGCATTGTCCTCAAAACTTCTGAAGTCAAGCCAGGTGTCTGCTGCTGTGCAACTTCTACGTGCTCCTTCAGCTTAGCAGGCTTCGAGTTTCCTGTTTTTAGCACTGTGGCTGATCCTCCCTTTGTTCCTGTGTTTGCAGATGCTCTAGATCTGCTCGACTGGTTTCTATTGGCCACAGGAGTTGAGAGCAGAGTTGAATCTGATGATTCAGTGCTAGGGCTCGCATCTTCATCATCTATATAGACGAGATCTTTTGGCATTTCTTTAAATTGATATACTAGGCGCTGACCTTCTACTTTAGCCAGTATTCCTCTTTGGTAATAGTATCTGTTTAAAGCGTACATGCATCAAGTTATGCAGTGTTTTTTGCCAAAAACCAAACCAAAAAGAAAAAAAAAAAGAAAAAAAGGCTACAAACCCCCCAGAAAATAAGACCAGCAGTAACAAGAAAACAGCATTTTAAATGCCTAGTTTCTTCATTATTAAGGAGTGGCCAATTTAATAGCATATTCTTTCCTCAAAAAACTTTCTTTTACTGGTATTTCTTGTCACCTCTTAATTTCAACCTCAGATAACTCTGAGGAGAAAGAGAAGAACTCCGTGAATTGGCAGCTCTGCTATCAACTCATACTCTTTAAAAGTTGCATGAAACTTGTAATTCTCCTCTTGACTCATACAGTTCTTTCAGTTACCTGAATTCATGCTTATTCACCAGTGAGCACAGGCAGACATTTTAGCTACAACAAAGCAAAGGGAATAGGACAGGAGAGCACTACTTCTGTTACATTTACAAATTAATATGACAATTGGAAATCACGCACACTGAGGTGAGGGGTGAAGGGAAATGAGATGTCCAGCTGCTCCGTTGGACAATTATCAAGCAGCAGGTTAAGACTGAAGCTTCGTGGATGTCTGCTTATTTTGCAGTCTTTTATGTATGAGAAAAATCCCAGCTTGATAGGCAGAGGCACATGGCAAGATGTTTTGAAACTATAGATGCAAGTTCAGAGAAGCACAACCAGATCTGAATTCTAAAACTGCATATTCCACTGGAAATTGGATCATCACACGTAGGAATAATTTCATTAATACACCTGAATCTAGGAATTTTTTTTTGAGAAAAGAGATTCAAATTTTATGTAAAAGGCTTGCCCCACTTGGAATCTTCAGTCTCTTACTTTGTCTGTTGCTGACTGTGAAGATGCAGTTTTTGCAGCAGCACTGAAAATGTCTGAGCTGAGACTGACAGTGACTGATTTGGGGTTAAGGTCAGTAAGGGCTACTTTTAGTTAGCTTATTTATTTTGCTGAAACAACTTCTTCATTTCCCAAATTAAAAATCTTTCCCGTTGTTACACAAATGAGATGAGGCATTTAATGCATGCAAACACTAAGGCAACAAAACCAATTATTAAAAATGCACATACCTGAGAGCTCTACCCATCGTTTCATAATTCATGTCAGGTTTGTTTTTGTGTTTTCCCCACAACCTGGATACAGCCTTGGAATCTACCAGTTTGAAAATGCCCTTCTCTCTTTGAGTCCATTTGATATATTTAGGACATGTAGCTTTGTCCTGTAGCAGTGCTAGTAAGAACTCCCAGAGATAAATTGTATTTCCTAAAATAAAAGTATTTCAGGACACAGGGAAAAAAAAAAAGTATTAGCTGACCATATTTTACTAATGATGTAAATGATCTAAAAATTAAGCAGCTGATATCTTTATGAATACACTGTAATATATCATCAAGACAAGGAAATAGTGATGGAAGGGCATGGGAAAGGATTCTTGTTAGTCATTACAATCTGGGTGCCCAAACACCCTATCCGCTGTCTGTAACCTACAGAGTCAGGTACCAGTCAACACAGAGTCACTTGTTCCAACCACCACTGTTAGACAGCATTAGTCACCTATGTGTACACTTCCCCCCTCCCTAATCCAGTTACAGAAGAGTCCCTCCTGCTTTACCTCAGATAGGAACTTATTGAGATCCACTGTCTGAAAATGCTGGAAATTAAGCCCTTGCTTAAATACTTTGCTGAATGAGGTGAGTGTTATAATCCTTTAAAAGGCTAAAGAAAATCCTTACTTTTAACAATTAGATTTATATGGGGCGATCAGTGGCATATTCTGAGGTAGGCAAACCTTCGAGAATAAAGTTCAGAAAAAGTTGGGGTTTTTTTTAATCCAGTGAGTGCTTGCACTTGCTGGTAGACAGCACTCAAATTTCCTTTTACAAACAAGCAGGCGTAAACACTTACATATGGAAACCCATCACATCTGTTCAGTGTTTACCACATACAAAGAAATAGTACTAAAATCACAGGTTGTGAATACACAAAACTATTACAAAATTCACATGTTCTTTTTTCCCAAAAGCATATTCAAGGAGTCCAAACTCATATAACTAATGAGACCCTTTTCCCTGCTTTTTTTAAGGCTTTTGGTGTCTGATGTTCTTTTGGACACTTGAGGCTGCACATAAGCTTCTTAGCGATATGTTGTTAGTCTGAGAAAGGAAGAAAAATCTTCTTGTATGGAAGTATCACCTCCCACAAGTAGCTGGGCAAAACCACAGCAAGGACAATGTGTGCAGATTTCTTAAGTTTCACAAAAAATGATGTCCAGTCCATCAGAAGGTGACAGGATCTCTTTTGTTAGCTCAAATTTCACCCGGCAGTTTTTTCAACTTTAATAACCACCAGTCTGAACTTTTTTTAGCAAGATGAGGTGTCTTACAAATTAAAACTCCTATACTACTGGATTATAATCTATATTTTGCAAATATTCAGCGAAGTCATCAGCACTGGCAGTACAAAATATTAACAGCTCCTTCAGCAGATGGCAACTTGAAAAGTGAGCATCCCCAGAGAAAGAACACTGCCTTTGCAACAAATAAATGTATCCCAGCTTACATGAAATGGTCAGCCTGTTTGCCTTCTGATACCTCAAAGGCAAAGGTTAAGACTGCTTAGGAAAGACACAATGTCAGCCCCTAGTGAGAGCATTCTCAGCCATTTACCTTATCTAATCCAGGGTGCTTTTGTTGTAGTCTAGACTAAAAATGCTCAGCTGCATCAAGGCAGTCTGAAAATTGGTCCCTGCTTAGGCACTAAAAATCACTGTGGAGAGGACGGTCTGCAAAAACCACGTCTGCTTTACTCACAGACAGAATCTTTAACCTCCTCCGAGTCACAGCTGAACAAGAAATACATAGAAAACTCAGTTTTCTCCATGCATCACAGCAAATAATTATATGGAAGGCTTGGTATTTTAGCATACATGTTCTCCTTAGGGGAACATTGTGGATATTGAGAGACAGGCAACTCATGATTTTCTAGCTGCTTCCCTGCCATGGCCGGTTATATTAATAACCCTTTTACTTCAACTCTATGTTCCTCAAAATGCTAAACAAATGCTTTTGTGGTAGCTTTTTTTGTAACAGGCAGTGCTTTCAGGCAACATGCTCCTTTTCAATTCCTTCTGAATTAGCAATTTTGTAACAATGGACAAATGGGAAATACGGCGAATACTTGTTATCATCAACAGAAAAATTAGACTCTTCTGCCTCTTAATTTTGTGGGTTTTTCTTGTTATTTGATTTGAGCAAAACTTGGAGGTTCCTTTTGATACTTTTGTTTCATTTTTACTTAAAAAACAGGTTTTAATTAAAAAAAAAAACAGCAACAATGCATTCTCAGAACTGCTGGCATTAACCTGTTAAATATTTAATGCTTGCAAACAACTCTTAATTTCCTGTTATTGCAGAAAATCCCTCTTCAAAGGAAAAAAAAAAAAAAAAAAAAAAGTCGTGTCAGTGTAGCGATTTTTCTGATTTCAAGAGAGACTGACATTCTTACGCCACCACCTTCCAGGCTTGGCTGGGCTTCTGTCCTGGAAAGCACTGTGCAAGCATGGAAGCACCTCAGTTGCTAGGCTTCCATGCAGGCACTTGCGGTGACACAGGGGAGGCTCATTTCCAGCTCCTGCTGAGTGCAGCAGAATTTGGTGGGGGCCAGGGCACCAGGCTGCCATTCAAACACCAGCCCAGGCAGGAGCGTGGGTGCTGGACCCAACAGGAAAGCAACTGAGCTGTTGGGCAGAACTGACAGGCAATACTGAACAGTTCAGTCTGCAGGAAATGATTTATTGTATCAGTTATGTGGTATCTATTTTCTTTCTTCCTTTCAAATATGGGAGGAATGAAAAGAAGTATCAAACTAGCAAGTTTTCTGCCCAAGCCTTCAAAAGCTGCGTTATAACTTTCCTCAAAATTTAGGGCTTGGTACTTCCTGCTGCCAACTGGCTGCCTTGATTAGCTCCTCTTGCAGAATTAGACACAGATGGAAAACATTTTCAAAGATCATCTGCCAAAATAACCACAGCCCAAGAAACCCTAATACAATGCAAAGCACTCCCCAAGACTTCACTCAAAACACAGCAGCCTCTGCGGGAGCTCGAGGAGTTTCCAAGAACCCTTGCTACTAACATATGACAAATATGTTAGTCTCCCTAGGAACTGGGTATTTCATGAAGAAATTTCATGGAGAAATCTCGTGTACTGATTTTTTAGTTGCCTTAAGATGAGCTGTTAACTACCCCTGACCGTAAGACCTGGTTTTACGTCACAAGAAAATTACTGAACGCTTTCTTTTTATATCACAAATGTTTTCGTTCTACAGGTCACTCAGAAACAATGTTCTTGTAAAAACCTGAGTGACAACTCTTTGACTTACCCTTTCCATCTTTGTTTTTCTTTTTCACAGATATATTTGGAGTTGTAGTAGGGGACTCAGGACGAGATGGTTTCGGCTTCTTCCCTGAAATAAACCACCAGTAAGTCAAACTCCAGCTTAAAAAAAAACCAAAATAAAGAAGAACAAGGACCTAAAAAGGGAAGAGATTTGTTTCCCCAATTCAGAGAGGATTCAATTTCTAGTAAGTGAGGAGCTCAGTTCTATGCCAAAATTTTTCAATTTCTATAGCAGGATTGGACCCCCTATGCTCTTAGAGTACTTCCAGTAAAGATTATGCTCACTTTGTTTCAAAGTCCATGTACCTTGGAAATGTCTGTGGCTTTTAAGCTATTAATTGTGGGCAAGAGTTTAAACAGGAAAGGCTAGGTAAAATACAGAGCACTATCTTGTTAGGT
The DNA here is from genome assembly GCF_000687185.1 of Egretta garzetta. Classification (NCBI taxonomy): domain Eukaryota; kingdom Metazoa; phylum Chordata; class Aves; order Pelecaniformes; family Ardeidae; genus Egretta; species Egretta garzetta. Next base: position 585,613 of record NW_009260792.1, read on the forward strand.
CATCACCAAAATGGAATTTAGGGATAAAAAAATATTGTCTGCTAGTTTAATAGATTGGAAGTCTCCACTGACAGCCATGAACTACACTGTCACGTAAAGAAAACATTTTCCAGTCCTGTTCTCTTTTACACCTTTCCCAACAGTGGCTGCAGGTAAAGGAAAGTCACTTGTTTGCTTGTTAAGACCAGCAGAACCAGTAACAGGCTCTGAAAAACACTGGGTTTTAAAGTCAGAAGCATGGTGGCTCTATCTGGTGAGGAAGACTGAAAAGAAGAAGTTCATTACAACTGATGTCAAGAATGAAGAGCATTGATTTGAAAATGTTGAGAAACCATCTACCTAAACAGCAGCGGAGTAAAAAATATAAGTCATGCTGAAGTATTTTTCAGTATAATACCTTCAACCTATTCCTTTAGTAATTCTCATTCCCTGCAATGTCAGCTTTTACAGGTAATGTAATTAATCAGAAACCTTCAGAACTTTCTTATGAAATAAAAATTTCTCTTATCGGGTTTTGCAGTGACCCCATAGGACATTGACAATACCGAAGTTACTCATGTGCTACCTTTGCTGTTTTGAGAGGCAGAATAGACCAAGCAGATACAGGACTCAGATCCAAATAACCTGTTGTCATAATTAAAGATCTAAAAAAACAAATTTTTCTTTTTCTCTACTTACTGCATTTCCAAGGAGTTTATGTTCTACAGAGGCAAGACCAACAGGCCTGTACAATCCTACACACTATGATGCTCCACTTTTGGTTTTGTTTTTAGGGGCAGTTTTAGTAAGGAAACGGCGCTGCTGCAGAGTAAGAGTGAGGGTTTTTTCACTAGCTCTGAAAAAAAATGCTCAGTGCCAGCCTGTGCCAACTGCTTTGCTCTAGACTTCCAGGTATCTATAAAGGAGTCATAAAGAAACACTGGCTTAGGCGCTCACCTTTTGACATTAGCAGTCTTGCTAAGTCTACCTGTGCACCTTCTTCCTTCTCTCTCTTTTTTTGACAGGGCATGGGGGAGAAGGGGTAGCTAGTTGTGGGAGCTACAGTGAGAAAACTCTAGTAATGCCTGGAGTCCTTTAATTTTCTTGCTTCCTTTCAGACAGGATTCATGACTGAAGATGGGACACAAATTTCAGCCATCGTCTTGGCCAGTAATGTTTTCCTATATTTGAATGAAGATGAGAGGGACTAAATCCTACGATACTGTTTTTTACATATGTCATCACATGAAAGGATAAAGAACTACTGGAGTATATTTTTAGCAGCTTTGTTCCACTCACCATTATTGGTTGCAGAAATGTCTGTTTTCCCTAAAGCGTCTAGATGAAGTCACTCTTGTATAGATCAGCTTCTCCTTCACAAGAACTTTGGCTAAGCGCTTTTCTCCCCTTAGAGTTGTGTCATGGGAAGACTCTGTTTGGTGCTCATCTCGTTTCCTCTCTTGTACAGGTGTAAATGTACACCATTAAGGAGTAGGGAGTGTTATTTTGATGTAATTAATTACCTTCTGTCCAAATGAGATCAGGTCTTAAAAGAAAATGAAGTGGATGAGGGCTCAATTAGGTCATGACTGAACTACTGCTGGTCAACTTCAGGAAACGTAAGTACTGATCACATATAATTTACGCGCTTCTGATTAGGGATAACCTAGGCTACTAAATATGAATAATATTGTTACAGCAATTCCAGGCTCTCCTACCTGAGCCTAGACTACTTCAAGACATCCTGTATGGACAATCCTCTGCCAGAAACCCATCCAAAATTAGAAATCGGTAAAGAATGTGAAACTCATTTACAGAAAGGTATTGATACTGCTCTATATCTGGGCTAGAGACACTTAAGATGATGGTTTAGAATACCATGTGAACTATAATCTCCAGGCACTGACCGATACCATCAAAAACACAGTTAACAGAGACACACAAGATATGTTTCCTTTGTTTAAAGGAAGATATTTTCTGAAAGCACATTAAGCACACTTCCTCCTTTGGTTTAACAGAGCATGAATTTGTTACCTTTCAGAGTACATAACTAAATCCCTTTTTAGGAGAGAATTTTACAAAGAGGAAGGATGAAGAATGTGAAAGAGCTGAGCCTTATGTGGGGGTACTGTAATTTTGTATAGCTAATTGAATTTGTAATTGTTATTTCCGCTTTCCTATTCCATGGTTGCAAAAACACTTCCAGTTGTCATACTACAAATCAATATATTTAGAAAGTCAGATGCTGCTCCTGATTAAATATTTTATACCACACCAGAAAAAAGTTCGATACATTTTCTTGCACTGTTTTCAGTGGGGTTTGTTTAAAAAAATATAATGTATATAAAAATATAATAGACAGTATATATCTAAAATACAATGTGTATGTAACTTATGTGACTACCTACTGCCACATATCTCCCATAGCAAAACCGGGGTTGAAGGTATTAGTAGAGCAAATTTCCAGAGTTTTTTCTCTGACATCCCTTTGTTTTTCCTGTCTTTCTGATTGTTAGTTCAGCAGCTCAGTGCCCAGACGTTCATGAGTACAAACATCATGCTGAATGCAGGTTTGGAGTTGAGCAGGTGGGTGGATACAGCTCTCCTGCTGCAGCAATAAGGCCCACAGGGAAAGGAAGTGAAATCACCCCGTCATTTCTGGAGAATGTTTTCTTGCAGTACTTGGCAGTGCCATTCTGGCTCAGTTAGCTAGCAATGCGCTGCACAATGCAACCCTACGAGTTTAGCTGATGGGTTATATACGCTAGTCTTTTGCCGTGCCACAAAACTGACCAAAGGAAGGGAAACAGATTGCACTTTAAAACAAACAAACCAACCAACCCCCAAACAAACCCCCCCCACACACACACACACTGCACGTCATCCTAAGTGCACTACAAAATTGATAACATTTTGCAGTAACGGTTGTACGCCGATGCCTTACAAACCCCTAGACATTTTGAAGTAATGCTTCAGCATCACTCAGACCAGACCATCTACCTCATGAAGTCTCAACTTCATCAAAACCTAGTAGTTAATGAAACACTAAGGTGAAGCATCTTTTCTAGTATTTTTTCTATCCAATTTAACTGTCAAAGACAAACACACACATTTGCTGTGAAGCAGCTGGTTTTCTAACCTACAGCTAGGGAGGAGGAAGGAGTGGGAGTAAGCAGAAGCACAACACAAAAGAGGGTATGAAAGCATCAAGCCAAAGAGGTTAAATGTCTGGCAGACAGCAGCTCCTTGTTTTGACCCACGTAGCAGCCAACATTAAAAAGGAGAAGAAAAGAACAAAACCAAGAAAACAGTCTAAAATCTTCTTACAATTGGTTATCACTCAGTAGTGCACACAGCACGGTAGTTTCCCCAGCAGCACTCTCGGGTCAGCTGCTGGTAAAGCTCTCCTCCACAGCGGTTTCAGTTCAGCTTTCTTACGGGAATCGGAGACTTCCTGACCCACACCCGTCCCTACCAGACCTTGTGACACACACGGGGCTCAGGAGGCTTCCCCCCAAGGCTTCCTCAGGGCAGTACGCTCCCTCTCACAGATAATGACTCCCAGCATTTGGGAGTATGACGGTTGCATTAGCAGCAAAAATGCTTTCTCATTCATTTAATTGGCAGCTCCTTTTCAAGTTACTGATTTTAAGTCTTTCCTTACCAGCTACAGTAACAGAAAATAATTTTTTTTTTTTTTTTTTTTTTTTTTTTTTAAATTCATTGCAACAGCACCTTACATCTGCCTGCACTCCATGACTCTCTTCCACTGTAGATGTCAGCTTCAGAACCTCTGACAGGGTCCACGCTGAAGCAGGGTGGGAAAACAGGAGCAGAAGGTCTGACTAACACCACATAACTTTGTTACTCTTTAGGACAGCCCCGATGCCAATGGAGCATCACTCAATGGACGTTGTATAAATGTCATCTACCACAAATGGGACTAATGCTTACCATAGTATGCAGCTATTTGGAAAAAAAAAAAAAAAAAAAAAACAAAACCAAAAAACCCAAACCCATTCATATTCAAGAAAATCAAAAAAAACCCTCCTCATTCTCATCCCATATTCTGAACAGATCAAGTATCTTTATTTGAAGCTAAATAGAAGCTAATTAAAGTACTTCAGCATTCATGGTAACAACAGCTCTATAGCTTCTATTGCAATTCTGCTCTGAAGAAGAAACTATAAATAGGAATAAGCAGAAATCCATGTTTCCTGTGGTATAAACCATCATTGCTACCTCTCCAACATCATTACTATCTAAGCACCAGTATCTGTGCTCACACTACCCAGTAAAAAAAAAAAAACAAAACCAAAACGCTTTCTCTACATTTCTAGCTAAGCCCACTCAGTTATTTTGACCTGACATCCCGAATGGTTCCAGACACCCACAGGGGAGGCAAGCATGCCACCCACACTGCTCTCCTACTCCATGCTGCTGTTCTCCAGTTGCATCTTACCTTTTTTCTTCTTTGGCTGTTCAAATTCTGGAGTCTCTGGTGATTCAGCATAAGGGTCCGGGGCTTGGTGAACTTCCACCACTTCGGGGATCCCGTCAAGTGTGACTGACACGTGTGTAATAGGAGCCACCATATCATCATCTTCAGTTGTGCCAAACATAGTTGCTTAAGGGAAAAGGACAATAGGAGTATTTTCATGCAGCCACAAGGACTTTTAAAAGCTACTTTTTACAGCAAATGTTTAAACATAAAATGAAATAAAACTCTGACACTTAAGGCCTTCATGGGAGAGAAGACCTGTTCATAATGGAGTATATCCAACCACATTTCACACAAACAGAAGCAGCATTAAAATAGAACAATTTAATGACATAACCCACTCCCCCAAAAAAGCAAAATTATTTGGTAATCACACATGTTTATTCATATTTAAGACAATCTGCAGATGTAAGTATATATTCTTTTATCTTGGCAACACAAACAGACTCATCCTCTACCAGCCAAACAAAAGGCAGCAGTCTAAATAACCTTGCTTCATTCACACCTTCCGTTTGTAATTTTTAATTCTTTCACTGGCATGGCAATGAAATCTTTCATTGCATACACCACCAGATTTCTGATACTCAAACCATGTACATAAAGTCTACCTGGGAGCAAAATCATCTTACCCCTTCCACACAACCATGCTGCACTGAAGCCCTCCTCATTTCATAATCAAACAAGGCAAATAGAGACTGGATTCGATTTTATTAGAAACTTACTTATTCTTTTTTCATCCAACATAGGACCAGGGGAGTCCATGTTGAGAAGTGCTTCAGCAGCCTCAATTGTTTCCATTGTTTCATCTCCATTATGACAAGATGCTTCAACTAAAAGCAAGAGAAAATAATGAATTCTTAACAAGCTACAAACTGGACTTAAAGCTTAACATGATATTTATTCCTATTTCATTTCTAGGAAAAAATAAAAGTGGTAACCATGCTCTTCTACTAGGTGAGTAGTAAAGGTTATCTGGAGAGAAGATGCACACTGCAGCATGCCATTTATTTTATTTAATACACTACATTTTTCAGACTGTATGCATTAAAAAAAAACCCAACAAGCAGAATCTCCAAACCCAAACACAAACCCTTTGTTTCTGCCTCATCTAACTCCTCCCTTTGCTGATCAAGCACATGCAGTAAAACACAACACCCATGAACCTTAAGAAATACCACTACCACAAACAACATTCCAGATAGTATCCTTTAAAAAAAAATAATTTCTAATTTCTTCTTATGGTGGTCCAAAGGAAGTGAACTCCATAATCAAGAGATGCTCACCAAAAATATTCTGTCATTTACCCTAGAGGACAGGCAAGAAAATATGCCACAACTTCTATTAGAGAGCATACGACTGAAAGGTGTAGCTGAATCCTAAACCATTCAAATCCGTGGGGATTATACATAGGGCAAACAGCATAGGCTCCAGGAACACATTGGAAAGCAAACACAAAACACAAAAAGCAGTACAGTGGGCTGACAAACTTTTCAAGAATTTTGACTACTAGACAAGCCCTTATCAATCTCATGAGGGTGGTCATTAGACAATTCCAAAGCTCTTGTGCATTAATTAATTAAAGTCATGTGAAGCTACACACCACAAAAATTCCCATAAAATATTATTTCTTTCCCAATACCTAAAGTAGATTTGCAAAAATACCATCTGTCCAAGAAGATAATATTGGTTTGATTGGAGGAGTATCTTACCAGGGGATTTTTTGCAAAGTAACTGTAGCATGACAAACAAGTTAGATGTTAGTTCCAGTACCTGGTACCGTAAACCTTTAGAACTGTTTAACACATTCCTTCAGAAATTACTCTTTGTTGGATGGAAATGCATGGGCCAGGCTTCCTTATCCTTTGCCATGAATTTGAAGCCACGTTGGGGAATTCGCTTGCATCTATCAAAGCGGTACAAAGGTCTGCATTAGTATTCCCCTCCCTAGGACACCAATGAACCTTAGTTACTTTCTCAGTCCAGTAATGAGTCAGCTTCACACCCTCTCTCTCTGTTTAGCTTTGAGGAATTTTGGGTGGAGCAGTCACAAAAAAAAAAAAAAAGAAAAAAAAAAAAAAGACTGACTGAGAAAGCAAAAATGCACCATAAAATACCATGCAATGACCTTGGAACATGTCTTCTTCACATAAAAGCAAGAGGTTTATGCCAGAAAGCAGTATTTCTAGACTTAGAAAAAAATAAAAATAAAAATAATCATGGTAACAACAAAGCACCCAGCTCACTAGCACTAAACAATCACATAATTAAAACAAACAAACAAACAAAAAAAAAACCCCAAACCAGTTTCACCCCAAATGTTTACAGCTTCAGCAATCCTATCATCAGGAGAGGGCAAAGATGAATGCAGACATTAACGCATCAGCCCTACGTCCTCCACCCAGCTATGATTTACATGCAGCACATGGAGCTCAGAAGCCTCCTTACCTTCTGGATTTTTTCTTGACCTTAGTCCTATCATGCTCCAAGCGGCAGACGCTCATGCCAACACACGCTGAAGTACAGATGGATGTTGGGAACCCCTGACCACACAGCAACTCACCCTGTTTTCTACAGGACCCTCTCCACCCCAGCATTATGCACCTTACGCATTCAGCCAGATCAGGACCTGTACCTTCTGGCTGACATCTCCAAACAGGCTTAAGAAATGAGAAGCGGAGTTGGGGAGGTGAACAGAGTGAAAAGAGACAGAGGGAGGTAGTGAGTATGGACTATGGTCCTGGCTTGGGAAGCCATAGAGCAAGCAGGGCAGCAAACCACTGACATTTTACTGTGCAGCTTGTAGGCTAAGGAGCTGAGCCACAGAGCATCTCAGCCCCACGAGCTGAAAAGCACCCCTAGGGAATGCCCAGCCAGCTGAGGAAGAGACTGAACTGCGCATAGGCCATGCAGTCTGCAAGCATGCCCATGGTTGGCCCAGCAGTGCTGCCTTGATCACTTCTGGATCTGAGTTTTATCTGGATGGGAACTTTCCATATCATCTACCAGCATAACGAAGGTATGTCACCCTACATACGGGCACACAGCACTGCCAATACAGCTGTCAGCAGCTCTGACATTGAATGGACGGGAGGGTAACCCACCACAATCCAGCTCAGCCAAAGCCATTGACCAGGGCTGGTTTACGCTGCCACGTACAATTTAAAAGCCAGCTGTGGTACCCCCTGGTTCTCAGTGCTGTGGGTGGGGAGGAGGGAGCAGCT
>NW_009260792.1:593349-604575 GCF_000687185.1 Egretta garzetta
CTCGTGTTGCCTGTCAGGTACTGGGGTGATGGCCCAGCCAATTCTTCACCCTGAATAATGGCAGGCGAGGCAGAGTTTGCCAGCTTTACATCCCTGTTACACTGCATGGCTAAAAATCAACCATCCATATCCAAGACTAATGAAAGGAACTTACAGTAGTCATATAAATAACGTAAACATAGAAATTAATATAATTTGATGCTCAAAAAACCATAAGGAGTGCCAGCTATCTGTCTATCCACAGACACGGAATGGCAAAAATAAGTTTCTTAACCACATTAATGCCCTTGCTAATACCCTTCAAGCCTCTTCTTAGATGATGACTTCACAAGGTGGTTTGAGCCAAATTAGTATTTCCCTGTTGCTGAAAAAAGAAGGGCTGTGGTTTTTCCTCCCATCTCTGCCTCTAGTTCATGATCCAAACTCCTGTCACTTAACACAAGCCAGGCTTCACACTTCTGCGATCACGCAGCGAGACCATTTAGTTTTATAAAAGGGCTCAAAAGAAGTTTTTTGGGGTTTTGCTGGGTTAGCAAGCTGAGTTACAAGAACTCAAGAGCTAATACAAATAAGGTGTGGGGTACTGCGCAAGGGAGATGGAGCACCACCTCTCTGTCCTACTAGCAGCAAGATGCTAATTTGCATTGCTCAACTTGAGACAGTGCTCGGAGATAACCAATTCAAATACCAAGGGCAAGTTGGTGTCTGTTATTTTCGTTTTTCTCTTAATGTTGCCAGAAAGGTATTCCAATCATCAGTAGCTATAAGACAGTCGCAAATTTAAGCGGAATTGGGATGAAATAGCTTATTTGTTACACTTTGGCAAAGTCAGAGCTGAAAGAATGATAGAGTTAATTTCTGAGAAGCATCAGATTTCAAATGTTATCTTAAATAGGTAAAAAGTTTAAAAAAAAAAGTAAAAAAGAGGGAAGGAAAAAAGGGGGGAAGGAAAATGAAAAGGAGAAGGGGAGAAAAAAAGAGGGAGGGGAAAGGGAAAACCACACCCAAAAGTAACTTCATTTTTTTTACCCAGGGTACTCTACAAGTTCTTGTTTATCTGGCAAGCCACAAAAGTAATCCTCTGTATCTGCCCGCCAATTACAGCCCAGTTACTGTGAATCCAGGTTCGCTATGAATCAGCGCTGGCCGTCAGCGCGAGGCCTGCCCGAACACAGCCTTCTGCTCCTCTCACCGGTGCCACGCACGCTGGAAGCTCCCCGCCTCAGTCCAAAGTCCTGGTTTCCCTACCCCTGCCTAGTGTCTTTTTTGAAAACTTTACACCTTTTTCAGGGATCCCATCCTGTTCCTGTTGCTTCTCTGGTGGCTGGCAGCTCAGTGGACAACACAAGTCCTTGTCCCGGCCAAGATAAGGGCTGTGCTACTCACAGCTCTGTTTAAATTCAGTGCTGGTTTTACTATAGACAAAAACAGGGACCGCAGAACCTCAAAATAACTTTGGAAGAAATCTAAAGTTGCTCAAAGCTGAAAGAGATCCATCCAACATGGACAGAGACCCCTTTTGCAGAATAGCTGGCTGTTAAATTTAAGCGATTGCTTTTTCATATCAACCGTGAGCTGACTGTGAAATGACATTGGGAAACTGAGTTTAAGAACACAGGTATTTCAGGAGACCTGCACGTCACCCTTCGTTTTCTTTTTTAAATAAGGTTTTAAAATTTGTAAGGAAAATAATCTCATTGGGAAGCTACATGAAAAAACCCTCACTGTTTTTAACCAGATACTACCTGCGGCAGTGACTAATTTCTTTACAAAGTAACTGAAACCGTACCTGGGGGTTGTTTTGGTTTTTTTTTTTGTTTGTTTTGTTTTGGGTTTTTTGTTGTTTTTTTTTTTTACAATTGGCATCTCGTCAACTCAAAATCCTCACACATTAACACTATGAAGTTCAGTTTCCACCTAACTACTCCTTTGGACTTCTTTGTAGCATCATAAATGATCACCGACGACGCTGGGTGCGTGTGGGACTGCAGCACTGAACATCTCTTTGCCTTCACTCTCCTACTGGACCAGCTTGCTGTGAAGTAAAATGCTGTGAAGTAACTTCTGAAATGGTTATTAAGCACCATTATCGATCTACAAAAATGCACACTCCTGTGCTCCCAATTCAGATTAGGGCATGGGGCATCTAAGTGCAAATTTTCTGTCCCTCCTCCCCCTCATGCCCATAACCATCTGTCTCAGTGCAGCTGCTTCCCTGGTCCCATCAAAAAGACGCCAGAACAGGTGAATCACAAAATGGCAGAGTTTGATTAACTGTTATTTTTCTAAATTAAACTGGCCAGCCATGGCAAAGTTAAAAAAAAAAAAAAAAAAGTTTTCAGGAAGTTACATAATCCAATTAGTTCCTCCTTCCTATGCATCTTATAACAATAATTAGTCACATTAATAAGGTAAATAAAGTGTAGCAAAGTGTACTATCTGACAAGTTGACCTGGAATTTATTCTGCACAAAACATTATCCTCTGTATTTTTCAGAGAAAGAAAAACCAATTCAATATTCCCTTTAGAGATAAAACCATTCAAAGCTAAACGCTCTCATTTATTTTCTTAATCACCCTTTACTACATGACAGTTAATCATTTAAAGTCCCATAATACTGGTAACAAACTGACCATGTAAATTGCCATTGTAGGTCTTCCAGGGAAAAGTACTTTTAAAGAGGAGGGTGATAGACAAGCCTGTCTATTAATTATAAAAAAATTAAAGTGTGAGTATTAATCTAACTAAAAAGCTGGTTGTTAGCCATCTTTCAGCAGGGTTTCACGTGAAACAGATGCTGCTCTTAGTCTCCTGCTGGTTGTAATTTACACTACAGGTAAGTAATCACCGATGTGAGATAGCTGTGGTTTTGAAGGGCTGAAGTTACATCCTATAGATGGAGAAACATAGCATCATCCATCATTCTGCAGCTAGATACCTAAAATGTAGTTGCTGCAGTTTCAGGAGACCTACTGCTAATTTCTGTTAGTTTAGGAGAACAGAGAAGCTTAACATATGACAGAGTCATGAAATATTACTGAAAAACTGTAACGTTAAAAAAACCCAAATCCTGCATATCAAGCAGCCGTTTCTCTGTAATATTTAGTCACAAATGATGGCGGTTTCAGTTTCATTTTGCTGTGAACATCAGTCTTATGAATACTTTAACGTGGAATTAGTACAGTCTTTATAATGTCTGATCCTTTCTCAAAGGCATAGCGTGGAAGTGACTGAAAAGACTGGTACAAGCTTCAAAGAGCAAAACAATGCATTTCACTGTTGAGACCAAACACACCCCATGAAAAAAAAAAATCAAGACGGGAACTTCAAAGAAGGGAGGAGAAAAAAGAAAAAAAAAAAAAGCAGCTGAAAAATAGAGTAGGTGGGAAATTTCAGTTACAATTAGCCCCATTCCAGAGGCAGCCTGCGGCAAGGAGTGCTTGAACCAGATCTCTTCCACGGCAGCTGTGCAGTGCAAGCGGGCAGCTGCGGCCACAGCCAAGGCTTGCTTGCAGCGGGCAGGGAGGTGACCGGGGGCTCCTTCCCCAGTGTCCTCTCCTCACCTCCTGTGGGGTGCCTTTGCACCCCTGAACCACCGAGTTCTGCCCTGCTCGTGTCAGGCAGGGTGGGTCCCTGCCACAAACTGGGAACTGAGCTGTCAGCACTGCCCGCCTTGCGTCCTAAGCAAGAGGTTTCAGCAGCAGCACTGGTTCCTGCCCGGCCTGGGCTCATCCAGCACTGCAAAACCAGGCACTTCCCTTTCCAAGGAAACCCACAGCACACACACTCGCTAGCAGGATGGAGAGTGAAACAGACAATTAGTTAATGTCTCCTTCACAACCATAACCTCTGCAAAGTGGAAGCTCTGATTTTCTAAGGACTTTGCCTTTAAAGAAAACCAGACTGCTTGAACTACAATGGATGATGGGAACAATACTGTACTTGTCTGCCTCCAAAGTATCCCAGAAACCCTTGGACACCATCGGTTACAAGGATTACATATTTTCAGTCTCTGGCAGCATTTTGCAAACCCTTCTCATGTGACCAGCAACAAAAAAAATGTTAACAAGAGCATTCACAAAAGCAGAGTTTCACAATTACTCATGCAAGTAAAAATTCACACACAATATATTACAGTGAATATGGATTCATAAGAACAATCTGCTATGAAAAATTCACACAGTCACATTAAGTGGTGCTTAAGTAACACACTGAGGAAATGCCAGTTGCAGTGTGAATAATTAATATGAATAGCAAGTGAATAGTTGGCAAGAGGTCTCAACTTGAAATAATGTTTAAGTATGTAAAACCTTGAATAATCAGCCAACTTATTTGTACAGTCACAGTTTGTTCACACATAATTCACTACTACAAAAAAAAAAAAGGAGCCATATTTATCAGATAAAACCATTTACTGAGAGCAGCTCATGTCAATTTACTCTGTGAGCTGCTCCTCATGTCAAGTTTTGTGGAGTTTTTGTTTTGCTTTTGGTGGTAAAAGATTGTATCAGAATATGCCTTTGGAAATAGTGTCAGAAGCATGACTGAAAACAGCAAGCTGTCTCCAGCCCTGGAGACAGTCCAGGTGTGGAGCCTAATGGCTGAAAGAAGACACAGCAAGTGATTCTCACTCTGTTAAGGATCTACCCCACCTTTCAGGTTTGTTCTGCAAAAATGCTTCAAATGCATGCGTTCAGCGAGGGGTTGTTTTTTAAAAAAAATGTGACATATCTTCAAGCTTTCCTCTTGAGAATTTTTGTCTCTTTGGCGCTACCCTTTCTAACAGGATTTACACAGAACATCTGTATTTTAGGTGTTAATCATTATTAAAGATCCAAATTGAATACTATGGCAAGCATACTTAACACCAGTAAGTCACACTAATGTGCGCATTTTATGGCTAATTGTATACCCTCAGGAAGCTAAAAGCAGTACATCTATTCAAGCTGCGTATTCCTGCATTTTGATATGTACATTTACTTTGGTACGTAGCAACCATTAAATAAGAACAAACAAATCCTATGAAGAGCAAAGAAAAATCTTGTTGGTACTTGGAGCAGGACTCTCTCTTTATCTCTGCTGATGGATGAAACTCTTCACCATTATCAGCTGTGCAGCTGGGATTGCAAGCCACCTGCTAATGGTATTAATGCCATTTTCTCTGTCTTGTACAGAATTAACAGCATTCTAATACTACTATAATTTTGTTTCCTGTTGTTATTTGTCATTAAGCTTTTTCCACCATTAGCGACAGCCATCTTGGCACAAAAACATGGCACAGAAATGTTTTTATTGCCAACCTGTGAGGGTGATATCATCATCTTCGATGATTTGCTCTTCTGCGACGTCCAGAGAGCTCTCAGTGATCATGTCACTAGGTTCATCCACGCAGGTTAAGCCAGAGTAGTTGTGTAGGAGGTCTGCACTAGGAACATGCTCCACGATGACAGCAGGGAAAATAGATGGATCACCGAGCTGGGGGGTGGAAAAAAAATTAAAATAATGGTGTTTAGACTATATCCAATCTAACCACTTACTGATTAATACTTTAAGAGACCTATACCACATTCACTTGAAGGAGGGATTACCAAAGAACAAGATGATTATTAGCACATAAAACCAAGTAGCAGCAGTGTCCCACTATGGACCAGAGGCTGAATATCACTGTAGTATCTAATACATTGACTTTACTCCAGTAGGTAATACCAGACTCCCACAACACTATTTTGCAGCATAAAAGCTGAAAATACAGAGGAGTGGCACAGCATAGTAAATGCTAAACTTTGCTGGCAACAATACTGGGCAAGCAACTTGCTGCAAGCACATTTATGTTTTGCTCTTCCCGTCAAGCTGGGGGTGGCTGTCAGGACTGGATAAAGCTTTCACAGGCACCAAATTTCACAGGAGACACTAGTTGAAGATCACTATTTTAGGGGACACTTGCTACAAGAACAAGGGGTGTAACAGGGAGTGCTTGATATACATGCCTTAATACTTTCCCTCTCTAATTCTTATGGCTTTAGTCACTTGACTTGACTTCCCTTCCGCTTTCCTTCCTAAGTCTGCTTTCAGACATCATTCTTCTGTCTCAATAGTTATTTTGCATCAGACTCAAGAAAAGGGGCAGCTGGGAAAACAGAAATCAAGCTGACCAGTAATAGTAATAAGATGCAAGCTCTCTGAAAAGGCACCCATTCAACAGGAAGAGGTTTTCAGAAAATACCATTTACTACAGACAGAGTATTTTCCAAAGCGAGTCTTAAAATGTCATTTGCAGGAAGAAAGTCATAGCTGATGATAGCAGAGCAAGTTCAAAGAAAGCCTAGTGTATCTCTAAGGCTCTCTCACTATAAAAATAAATCACATTATGAATGTGGCAAGCTTAAAAACAAGAAAACAAACAAAAAAGTTTCTAAAACGCGTCTGAGAAAACAAGTACATGCACATTTGGTCTCACCCTTCACAGAAGAGCACAGATACACACGGATCAAGCAGGTTTTCTATTTAACCACACAAGAAGAAAAACCACCATGCGATTATGAGCTTTCTTAAGAATTGCTCATGTCTCACAATCTTGCCACTACGCACACTGCCACCATCAGAAAATGGTATCAGAGCTACTGGCTCAACCAGACAACAACGGGACAACAGCTATGGGAGGAAGTCTCTCCTAGGGAAGAGTCTGGACCTTGAGTACTGGAAGTAAAAAGTGCAATTAGAAATTTTAAAAGGCAGTAACTTTAAATTGCTCTGTGTTTTGTAAAACATGTCTCGGCAACAACTGTGGTGAAGGGTAATCAGGGAAAAAAGAAAGCATTAAGAAACAAAACTAGTATTTCTATGGGCTTCCATCATGGACAAGTCTGCTGAACAACAAAAAAAACCAACCAACAAAACCAAAAGCAAAAACTGCACAAATAACCTACCTACTCTACCAAACATAAGCATCAAAATACAATACCATGGTACAAGATCAATAAAAATGAACAAAGGGCAGACCAGTTAAAGCCCTCTTATGCGATCACCTTGCCAGAGGATGGGCGTACATCAAGCCAAGCAATGGAACAGCTTCTACTCCACACCTTTGTGGCCACCTCTCTCCAAGGCTCCATCTTGCTTGGGCTGAGAAACCGGGAACTATTGGTGGCCAAGAGGTCCCCGCTGCTCAAAAACATTGTGTTCACACTGCACATCCTGTTTGTTTACTGGCCCTAACATCCCAGATCCTATTTGCTTCCAGGCAAGAGTAAACAACTAGATTTGATTAAGTAAAATCCAAATCAGTAAAAAAGATAAAGCACTGTAAAGAGAAAACTAAAGTACGGTGTGCATTAAAAAAGGTTTTATTTTCAACAACATGTTGCAGAAACTAGAAGGAAGGTGATCTGTTGCAGCCTCATTACCAAGATAAAATTCATGCTACAAAAATAGTTTAAGCACCCCAGTTTCAGTAATATGCCACTGTAACTTTGGGGATGAATCTACCTGCATTTTATGCCTATATATGTAACTAAATAAAAAAAAAAAAGTATTACATATGATACTCTACTCAGACTCCTGTCACCTGCAAGCTTTGCAAGTACCTGTTCCTGAGCAGGTAAAAACTATGGATTTTAGGTAGGGAAGATGCAAGTAAGACGATTTCAGTCTTCTCCTGCTTTAGCTCATAGACACTAGGGGTGAAGCTCATCTTGCCTAATTTCAGAGAGCTGTGGTGCAAATGCTTGGACTTGAGCTAGGAACCCCAGATTTCCTTCAGAGCCAACAGAGATAAATGGGTATTTCTAGGGCACAATTTCCCTGCCGTTTTAGGCTCCTGTGCTACAACAGGATGAATCATGCCCTGAAAAGACCCATTCCTCTCTGTTGACTACAAAAGGGTGGAGGTGTTGGGGTATCTATTTCTGATGTAGGCGTCCGTCTCTACATGCTCATCGGCAAATGGCCAGCTGCCTCCCCGCCATGTCTTCGAAGCGAGGTGCTCCTTCCTCCCTGCTTCTGCTGCTGCACCAGCTTGATAGCTGCAGCGTCTGCAGCAACATATCAAATTGCCTGTGCTTGGAATAAGCCCCACATTAGCTTCTTCTGGGTAAGAAAAAATAAAACCTACTCTGGCTCAGCACCATCCTTCTCTAATGACTGACTCTCAACGTCACTGACTTGGCCTCCAAGAGGCAAAACCACCTCCAGCACTGTTGTTATTTCTTTAGTGGGGACAAGTCATAAAAACCTGTTTCAAAATAATAAATGAAAGACAGGTAAAACCAACCTATTGTCACATGTTTTCAGCTCAGTTTCTCAAAGCCCTAGCTATATTACACCGTACTCATCACTCTGCTGTAAAACCTAATTACAAAAGCCCCAGCATCCATGTGCTACTGAAACACCCTTCACCGCTGACCGCAAAATGTTTCCCGTGGTACTGAACAGTGTTGCTGTCATGCATTTCGGTAGCAGATGGTTTGATCCGTACGATCAGATGTGAGCTGCTCTGCAAGCTTAAACTGTGTTTTGACCACGTCTAGAAACAACCAGCATACACGTACTCCATGCCGCTGTGTCTGTCTACAGGCAGAGAAATGCCCATGGCAGGGGAATACCCCGTTGCTTGAACTGAGCTTGACTGTCCGAGGAGCTTGCTGACACACTACGCTTCCGAAAGGTAAGAACCGAACAGAAAAGCATTCACTCGTGGTAAGACACTTTAAACATGGTTTTCTTTACATTAATAACAGTTTTGAACTGGAAGAGTCAGAGTAAATATCGCTTCCTGTGGCCTTTTATTTTAAAACCATTGTTATACTTGCTCACACCTTCCAACCTTACAGAGGTACAATGTATGGATTTTCTTCCCTGCCACAACTGTGAAAAGGAAAGGCTGGAACAAATATATAATATGCTTTCAGAGAGAAAAGCATTCACGCGACTGAAAAGAAATCTAATTTGAAATGCATTTTTGTGGAAACCGTCATCACTTTTTTGTACAATATTTGCAATCGGTTGTGATTTCATTAACAAGTATTTCATTCGGTTTCAAAAGCTACTACTAATGTATGCTGATGTATATATGATTGTTGAGAGGTTAAATCTCACCTCAGTACTTCTATAATATTCTTGATTTCATTGAAAGCGCCTGAATCCCAGTTGAGAGCCAAGCTAAAGCTTCCTGTAGCTCTGTTGTTTTAATACACAGGAATAACTTTGTACACATTTAGAACTGCAGAAGAGCCCATGTTTACTACGGCTCCCTTTGACAGGGAAAACACTCATTTAAGGACTAGAAGTTAGTGATTCAATGAAGACAAATTAAATTACCTCTCTAATAGCAAAAACTTCTTTACTTTGAGGGTGACAGAGCCCTGGAACAGGCTGCCCAGGGGGGTGTTAGAGTCTCCTTCTCTGGAGATAATCAAAGCCCGCCTAGACGATGTCCTGTGTAACGTGCTCTTGGTGAACCTGCTTTAGCAGGGTTGGACTCGATGATCTCCCGAGGTCCCTTCCAACCCCTGCCATTCTGTGATTCTGTGATCACAAAACAATTTATTTCTAATACATGGGTGGTTTTACATGCACTAACAAAAAGGAAGAGTGCAAAGTATCCCAAGACTGAAAAAAGTCCCAAATGAAACTGTCAGCAATGATTTTCAAGAAATCAATACATCAATCCATAGAAGAACAATTTGCGTATTTTTTCCTTTTGCCTACTTCTGCTGCTTCATTTTTCCCATACAAAATATAGTTTAAGTATGACACCCTAGCTTCGCCAAAGCTTTGTCTTGGCTTTAACGCATCTCCCACGTCTGCCGGGCACATAAAGGAGTTGAGCTACTGCTGAAAATTTCCACAAATCTTAAGACACTAAATTCCTCACTATTGTTTATCTACAAACCAGTCATGTAGATCGAACTTTAACAATTCCGAGGAGTGCAAAGCCTCAGACAGATGCTGAAGGTCCCACGAGCAGGTCCCTGAAAGCATAGGTCATGCTTCATGACTCCCTAAAAACTGAACCCTGCCCTCCTCCGGTGTCCAAAGGCAGCAATCTTCCTGCTCTCAAATTCTTCCAGGGTGCTTGACATGCTGACAAGGTGTTTCTTTTTTTCTCTCTGAGAATTTTCTCATCAGCTGTCACCAGCTAACAGAAGATCAAAGCACCATCCTGGTTGTGGAAATGGAAAATAAGGAAGGGGATTTCTTCTGCTCTGCAGGTACTGTCTTCTCACTACCAGTCCTCTAAGGAGGAAAACTTGTCCCAGGAATATGGTGACTAGCATCTTACTGGTGTGGAATAAATTTTGTGCAAGTGAATGATGGATGGGAAGAAAGGCATGCAATAGATAGGAACACGGAAAAGCTACATGGTGGGGAGGGGGGGGGAGATAAAGAAACCTCTGTGAAAAAAAACTGGCTTTTAAACAGAGCATCAGAATTCAGACTTGCAATACAGTTGGCCATTTATTTAAAACAAAACCAAAAACCTAAACAAAACTAGGCAAAGGGATTTTGGTGACTAGAAAACGGGCTTTGGTTTTCTCTTGCTGAAGGTTCCTGTGCCAACAGCGGAGGCAGCTTCTTGACTTCAAAGGCATTTGCATGGCCAGCATCTGAGAAATTACCAAGTTTCACAGAGGGACACTGGAAACAGGTAAATGTCGCTTGCTTTCCTGGGGAGACAACCTCATTACGGATCTCACAATCATTTCCTTAAAGTCTTCATAAAACTGCAAGTGGCTAAGGGGAAGACTTTCTGCAGGAGCTGGAAAAAGCCAAAAAACATAGACATTGGCCTTGACCAGTTGACTTAATGTTTCAGGACAACACGGGGAAATGTGCAGGAGCAAACCAAGGCATGAGAAGACGGTGCAGAAGTCATGGCCCAACCTAAGGGCTCAGACCCTGTAATTACAGAAGAAGGGAAGAATGAAACATCCCTCAGAGGCACAGAAGAGGCCTCCAGGCCCAGGTTACTACACGCTTCAGAGCCACTTGAGAGAGCACTTGTCGTAACAGAGCAGCCGTGCTGGGGACTGTGCTAGCAATTTAATGGTTGCGATAATTCAGCATGTCCCTGGCACCATTTAAAACTTCCCAGTATGAATTCAACTTCTGTGGCTACTTTTATTCAGCCTTTTAAAATTAAGAGTGTCCCGATCAAAAAGCACGTTAACTGTAAGTTAGCGAAGGACTAAATGACAAGACATTGAGAGGGGAATCCACAGAAATGAA
>NW_009260792.1:604615-605509 GCF_000687185.1 Egretta garzetta
GGGGGGGGGAAGGCAGTCTATTTAACCAGGGCCTCTGACTCATAGCAGCAGCCAGACAGTAGCATTAGCACTATCAGCATTAGCGGTATCAGTAGCATTAGTGCAAGCCACTTGTTCCCTTCTCAAAATTACGAGGATATTTTCATCCCATTTCTTCCTCACCATACATGTACAATGTGATAAATAAACCCTCCAAGAAAAAAATAAAAAAAAAAAATAATTCCTATTTTCTAAACTGAAAAGGATAAAGCTGATAAGGGAGAGCCTTTCCTGTTCACACGGGGCCATGTGATCAAGTCCCTCCCATTGGCATCTGCCACTGGCTGAATGCTTACATTTGCAAATGGGCTGTTCATAATTTATGGTTGTTTAACCAAGACTTTAAAGAAAAAAACCAAAAAAATAAACCCATGAATTATGACTTCCCTGAAACACTGAGCATAGCTGCCATCTAGACCCTGAACCTCTCCTCCCGCAGCTGTTCCATGTCCTGACAGCTCTTGGCATGACAGGGCTCCAGGCAAAGCTTTGATGAGAAGAAACGTACCAAAGTTCTCACAATGCCAGCTTTTGGGGGCATTGCAAAAATAGTTATTCAAAGATCACTTAAAGGACACCTGTGTATAAATATGTCACCTTTTGTATACTGATAAAGCTCAGAAAATGCTTTTGACCAACACAGAGCACTTCCAGAGCTAAAATTTTTTGCAAAGTACACAAATTGTATTATCCATCCCTAAATACAACTAATCTGCCCAGAATTTTTCAACTTCAGGAATAGCAGTAGCAATAGCTCCTATGTTCTAAGAAGCTGATCAATCAGGTATAAGCAATAAGCAATCTTTTTGGGTTAATGTTGTACTATAAATCCTTGTCTGAGCTAAATCTTACTCC
>NW_009260792.1:605520-636090 GCF_000687185.1 Egretta garzetta
CCTCCACAGGACTCTATTTCTACACTGAGTATTTAAGATCTACTTTCGCGCAGCCAGCTAGCTGGCCACCTGCATCTTTGATATCTGAACTAAGGTAACCCAGTGATTTAAGAGGAGCTTTTCATCTGACTCTGTGCAGCAATGGACCTTCTGCTACGCACTCTCTCTCTTTGGCTGTTCGCATCTTCGATTTCATCACCTTTAGGGTATACTACAGGCCGCCTTC
The DNA here is from genome assembly GCF_000687185.1 of Egretta garzetta. Lineage (NCBI taxonomy): Eukaryota > Metazoa > Chordata > Aves > Pelecaniformes > Ardeidae > Egretta > Egretta garzetta. The sequence goes on from NW_009260792.1 coordinate 605,747, forward strand.
TCTTTCCTTAGGCTTCATCTGGAGTAGGATTTATTTGGGTTATGAGATAAATGCCAAGGTTGCATCTGTTCTGGAGCTGGAGAAAGCTCTGTTTAGGGAGGTTTTACTGCTGCTGAGTACTCTTTAGTAGTTTTAAAGTTTTTCAGGTGAGCATTTGAAGGAACTGCAAGAGGCAGAATGCATAGCTAAACTGAACAGAACCACGTCTGCTTGCACTACCCCTTCCAGAAACCACACTGAAGTAGCCCTCCCCATCTCACTTCTCCCCTCTCCTATCAGCTTGTAAAGCAAAGCCAGCAATGAACAACAAACAGAGGTAATAAATAAGGCCCATTTTCGACTACGTTTGTGCAATTCCCATATCTAAATCCCCAGGCTACCACAAGCTCTGGAAAAATACAGGGAAGGAAGTTACATTACTAGTTCCACCCAAAACTGAGTTAGCACTTTAGACAGACAACACTCAGTTCATTGAAATGATCGCATGACTCTGACAGCAGAAACAGGCCACTGACCCAGCCAGATATTAGGCCACACAGAAAACCCAGAGACAAGATTATAAAGCTAAAAGTGATTTTGAGAGAGCAAGATAAATGCTTTTCATGTTCACAAGAAGAGGAACAGCTTGTCGTGACACTTCTCTGTACCAGTACCCAAACACCTAATGTCTCGTTAATAAATGCGAAACTCTACTATTAACCACCACCTATAGAGGAGCTGCCCGATTTTTACAATAGGAATCCTTCACTGAAGCCTCAGGACTCATAGGATGTGGGTTAGATAATCAACACCTAACTGAGAGCCTCCTCAGATAGAAACAGACATTCTCCCTGCAATGTGAAAGAAACCAATTTAAATTACTTTGAGGGTTATTTCTGAATAGCTGCCATACAATAACACAGTTTAGAAACCAATCTGTAAAAAGCAGTGAGCAGGTATCTACTGCTCCTTCTAATCACCATTAGTCTGACCATCATTTTTATTCAGAATTTTATCCTAGTACACTAGGAAAGTTAAAACTACTGTCAAGTATCAGAATTTGGGGAATTCCGCATCACAAATGGGTGGATTCTACTGGCACAAATCAGTGACACAGGAAAAAACATTTTCGGAGGAGGATGTCTCTGCAATACTGCAGAAGTTGTAACATTTCAAACAATTTCTGTTCTGCCCGTGCAAGTTACAGGAAGCAACAGGAAGCTTTTGAAACAGCAGAAAGATCTGCTGCAACAATAATGACCTCAATGTTTGCTTTTTTGTGTTCCACAACACATTTTTTCCTCATGTTTTCACAATCTACCCAGCACCAACTTGTACGAATATGGTTTCTTACAGCGTCCCATACCTGCTGCTCATCCTCCATGACGTTGCTGGCAAATTCAAACACAAGCTCATTCTGCTGTACAACTGCTGCCATAATAACGCATTCCCAGGTCTCAGCTCCACATATGAAGAAAAATGTTCTCAAATGTGAAAGAACGCAGAGTGTCACCGAGGTCCAGCTGGGCAGAAACGCAGGATCACAAAATGAATAAAGTATCAGTGTTCGTATTTCTTTAGATCATCAGTGTTCCCAGGTTCTTCTCAAAGGGAAACAAACAGAGGGAAATCCTTTCCTGAGTTGTTCTTCCCACCTTGATAACTTTTTATCACTGTGGAGGGAAAAAATAAAGTTTTAATTAAGAAATTATTGCGTTAGCTATGTGAAACAGTAGCACTCACAATAAAGCTTGCTCCAAACTATAACCATTCTGTCTAACTCCAGGGTAGTCAGACACCTTTGTGTCTTCAGAGGTATTACTTTTACTGATTAATACAGAGCAAATTTTCACTCCCTTAAAAATAAAACTGTTTCAGGAAGCAAGACATCAGTTTCAAAGTGTTTCATATTAAAAGCATGAGACTAAGAAAAAGTTATGAAAGTTAACAAAAAGAAAAAGCATCTTTTCATTTGATTCATACATGCAGTTCACACGTTCATTAGTACCTCTCATCTTTAAGGTATATTCAGAGTAAAAATAGGCAACCCAGACTGACCTACTCAGCTGTAGGATCTCTCAAGTAGATCACCTTTCTTCTTCACACACAGTTCAAATTTAGCAAAGTTGTTATTTTGCAAGTAAAATGCTCTAGATCTTGATTCCCACAGCATCAAACAGATTAAAGCAGTAAAAAATTCCTTGTACAATCCAGAGAATCCCCAAGTTCCTACATGAAGCAGATCTTCAGCCTCTTGTTAAAAATGCACTGTAAACGTATCCTTATCTCTACCACAGGCTCGCAAGCAGCCGGAAGGAAACAGCACTGACCACGTCATGGCAAATTAGAACAGGCAAAAAAACTGCACAGTACAATAGCAAAGAAAAAAAAAAATATCCCAAACTACGGAATGTAAACAGCTTCACTGGAGGGATGAATGCCTACAGCTCCCACATTTTCATTTACTCATCAGTGCCGAAGGTAAACACGGTTAGCGTGAGCTTGCAAATGGGTGTGCTGTATCACTTCTGGGGAAAAAGGCAAGCACAAAAACTAACCACTTCATGCAACCACGGTGACCAATACATTAATAAAAAAAATCTATTGTTTCAAAAGAATAACAGAAACAGGTGTCTAAAATGAGGAACCTAAGGGAGTATGTTGGTGCCTAGGAATTTAAATCCGTATGTTTTTAAGGAAGCAAAATGTGTGGTGCTGAGCATCTTGATCATAATTCTTTAAATTGCCTTTGATTAAGGGCTGCTGTGACAGAAGAACAAGGGGCAGGGGTCTAACACAAACCCATCCAGACTGAGACCCCCCGGAAAGCTTCTGGGCGACTTCAAGTGCCACTGGCGAGGATTAACGTCTGCCATTGTACAGGAGGTTTAACTTTGCCTTGTTTTTGCAGTAGGCTGAAACTCAAAAAAATGAAGGGCATCTTCCTCTCCCCGATGCCAAGCAATTTAATTAGGGAGGATCATGTCACAGGCTCATACTCCCTCACTCTAGGAAATGTAACAGCTGTTTTTCCCATATAGGTTGTGGTATTCCCAAATTCCTAAGTAGTGATGGCAGAGTATTCAAGCATTTAAGTCACTAGATCCTACCCTTCTAAGAAATCAGGAAACCCAAGATTATGTAAACAGGAGAACCTCCCCAACTTCCAAAGCATGCTTTAATTAGCTATTAAAGGGCCCCTAAGAGTAGCCACAACCCTAACGAGAGAACACTGGCATTAACAAGAGCTACATGCATGAACAGAGAAGGATGTGCTTTGAGAGCCATGACTGTTCAACCTCAGCCCTTGCCATTTTGCAGGATGACTTGAAGAGTTAACGAGGCTTTCTCTGTACTTCAGCAGGGCTATGGTACTGAAAGCATTACATGCAACTATATAACCCTGGGTAACTTCCCTAAATGTAATTATTTGGCCTCACCTTTTAGAAGATAAGAATGCCACTTAGAAGTTACCCACGCATGCCAGCACAGTGGGGCTAAGCCCAACTTGCCCCATCCCAGACTCCTACAATCCTGTATGCCAGCCTGAAAATAAAGTACATAGCCACTTACTATATAGTTCAGTATTTCCTACAGACAGCGATTGAAGTGGATCAATCTACATCAATAGGGACACACCAGCGCTTTCAGAAGAGAGGACAGGTACTGAAATTGATTTAAGCCCAACGTCTATTTTGGTTACTGCCTAGAAATACATTGTAACTCTCCAATAAGATGAAATATTTTTAAATTGTGAAATTTTAAACAAATTTGATTAAATAAAATAAAATCTAATTTTTATTTTAGCAAATTTTTATTTAAAATTTTAAATATTTTAATGAGATATTTTAAGTCACTTCCTCTAATCAGTGAAGAGCAACTTCACTCCGAAGGATCACTGGGCAAATACGAGAACCTCCTCAGCTTCCAAATGGAGACTTATTTTAAAACAGGGGTTAAGCTAATTGTCCAGGGAGAACCAGAGCCGGAATACAGCAGGGGCTTATAATCATCTCCGTTACTCTAATTGAAGCCACGTGTATGAACAAAGAGCACAAGTTCTTAAGGTCCAGTAACTTTCTAAGGTCAGTAACAATTAACAGCATCAATGTAAAATGAGGGTAAATGAAGTGTTAGAGACACAGGCTACCTAGTAAGCTCATGAAGTACAAGGAAAACTGGAGGTACAGCCACCATAACACAGATTTTAAAAGTTCCCTGCGTGCATTGGGAACTGGCATATTTATTCTTCCATTAGTACGAGGTTATTCATTAGTCTGTAAAATCTTAGTATTTTACAGTAGATACTACAATACCAAGATGCACACTAAATGCGTAAGATCCAAAAGCTGTGGCAGCAAACTTAGTAAAAGCCATGAAGAAATACTGTCTTTCTTTTTACTTTAAAAAAAGCCAACAAAACCCTCAATGAAAAACTCATCATCGTGATTTAGTATCACTTAAGAGATGGCAGCAGCGTAACGCATTTGATCCCAAGGGGATCCACACATACACTGCTTAGGACAGTCACACTTTACGGTAACATGAAGGTCCTAAACGTCTGACACCGTTGCAGGAACAGACATTCAAAAGCTGTTTTACAAATCTCACATCATGGTGATGCCATGATGGAAGACTATTATATAGCAGACTGTTCCTTCCCCCCCTAAACCCTCTCCCCAGAACCACCAAGGAATCTAGATAAAAAGTGAAATGATACCTTCTTCTTACAAGAAAAGAAACATTTAACCGCAACATTACGACCAAAGTCAAAGACAAGTTAATGAACAAGCTTTATTGAGCTTTTATATCTAATCTTATAAAGGTTAGGCACTCAAACTATTATTATTTACAGGAAATTTTTCGTTACTTCTTTAGCAGTACACAGTAACAGCGAATGCTCTATTGGGCAATAACAGCATGGCAAAATAATGCAGAAGTACTTTCCTTTAAGCCATATCACTTTCTCTGGCATATAGAAAACAAGAGCAGCTTTTCACAGAAGCCAGCACAATTCTAAAACAGCTATATTTTCCTCCACATCTGTTTTTATAAACTGTGCTTTCATTATTCCAAGTATCACAGGATCCCGCTGTCTATAGGCTAACACAAACATGACTATTGTGTTTGCTATATAATGCCACTTATCTCCCTGCCTGATTTTACATACATCTGTGAGTAGAAAATAAGTTATTCGCAAACAGCATAAAATGCGGAAATTGTGTTCATATGCACAATAAGCTTGACTACATACAAATAGTCCTAGGAGAAAGGGAACCCAATATATATTACCATAAAATTTACATCAACTATTCAGAACTACAGAGTAAGTAAGGTTTTGCTTTCATTTTTACTAATTATTGTAGAAACATATTATTAGAAGCAATATCAAGACACAGCAATATAAATGAATGTCTTAATTTTGCTTAATCCTTGAAACTGAACATACAGATAAATTATTTCAGTCCCTATGGAAATTCCCCTCCTCTACCAATTTCAACATCTAGAAACAACCTCTTCAATCAGTCTGTCAAAAAGCACATTCAGCCAGTTTAACCCTTAAGTACACTGCTAGTCCGGTATCCCAGAAGATACACTGTAGGTCTCCTCCCAGCTAGACATCACAACTTTTTTCCCCACTGCTCTTCCCCATATATACCCTGCACTTAATCCTAGCCTCAGTCAGCCAGTTCAACAAAGCTCCTAAGAAATACCTCTTGAACCAATGGTTTTGGTCCCAACGGTGAAGTTGCAGCACTGCAACTAGGCTCCAGCTTGGAAGTAACAAATTTCTCCTGCAGCTCCTGACAATATGAGCCAGTATAGCCCATACTGCCTTAGCATTCAAGGACTGTAATGCAGAACACTGAAATAACACAGCGGCACCACACTGGAACAGGAGTAGCAGGCATCAAAGTGCCAGGCACATACACAAAAATTTGCTGAGGAAGCTCAGCTACAAACTTGGAAGGCTCAAGCCTTGGTACTGAAGAGCACCCCAGGCTGAGCTGAAAGATGCCTCCAGCAAGCTACTGGATCCAGTCCCATTAGGGTTACTCAAGATGACTGTAATCACCCTGCATTGCCTTTTTTGTGAAATTAGTAAGATCATTCATACATTTAAAATGAAGAACCAGCTTAGCTGCTTTAAGATTCAAATGCAGATCTGAATCCTGAGTTACTGCTGGAACAGCTCAACTCATTTAGCACGGGGACAAATGACTTGCGATTGAAATTTCCCATTGATTTTCTAAGCAAGTTTGCAGCACTAGCTCTAGCCTGGAAGTGTCAAAGTTGTGACTTAACGGAAATGCAAAGCTGAACCCCCTTCTCAACACCATCCCGTATGGGGGAGGAAGCGGGGAGTGAATGAGAGGAAAGAAGAGAATAAAGACATCGCCTGGAAATTTTGGACTGAAGGACTGAAAACCATCCTGGGTGAGGTCAGACAAACACATGGATGGTAACTGCACCATTTCACTCAAATTTCTAACTCCTTTCTACCAGCAGAGGTTAAGGATAGATCAAGCTGGAGCCCGTCCACCCCCTGCAGAGTCGCATCTTTTTAAGATACTGTACAAGTAATACATTGTAGAGTCTGGTTTTCTTAAAAGGGGAGGAAAAGCTGAATGATATTACAGTTCTCGTAATGCAGAAATCCCAAACCCATGACGACCTTTATGTACAGTCCACACTAAGCATAAATGCTAACAATATATTCTACTGTGGCATTCTTCATGGATTGATTATTCCTATTCAGTAATATTAAGAAATTGCACAGAACGGGGGCTTTGAACCATGTCCTTAGACCCGGGGCATCTGTAGTTGGCAAAGTGACAAGCAAGAAGAACAAGTTAATATATGTTACTTGGCACAAGAAGCTTCTGAAGGCTCACTATATAAACTGCTCACACAAATTAAAGGAGATAGGAAAACAGCATGGTAAGGGGCTATCACTGAGGAAGGAAAGAAACAACTTAAGGAACAGCCTGAAATCTTCTGAAAGCGTCCACACTGCCTAGGGGAAACTGTGCAAAAAGCAGCTGACATAATAAAAGTCAACAGTGTGACCTTTGCTGAGCTTTCATTAAGGACGAAGAAACCATCGGTATCAATAAATCCCTGTTTTGCAGCCAGGCTGGAAGCCAGCCTATGTCACCACAGGCTCTCAGTACATACGCAGCAAGGAGGACAGAGAGTAAGAGGGTTCACCTGCTAAATAGAAACAAGCATTAAAAAAAAAAAGGGAATTGGCACACAATTCAACAATACAAAATAAATTAAATGAACCCTCCCTTCCCTAAATATTATATAAAAGCACATTTACTCTAAAGAGAGCAGAAAGCACAAACGTGAGGAACAAGCTCTTTTTTGCCATCACAAAAAAAAAAAACCCTTTCTTTTTTTTTTTTTGGCAACTACCCTTGTAGCCTGAATATTTAATATGAGGCAAGATTTCTTTCCAGACTATTAGCAGTAATGGCTCCAACACTGTTTACAGGCTCCCCCATCCCTGAAAACCTTCCTCTTCCTTTCTCCCATGTTCCCCGATACTTTTTAAGTCCCTTTTATTTAGCACATTTATATAATAGCTGTTGTACACAAACCCAGCAACCCGGCAGAGTGCTGCTGGGGAATCTGAAGAAAATTACAGTGTGGTTGAGGCTTCTTCTCCTCTGTATCCTCTCCTGCCAGCATACTCTATGTGTAAAGGCAGCCCCAAATCAGTGTAGGTGTGCAGACGTAAAGGACTGTAAATAATCAATTTATGCTGCAGCAACGAAAGGTCAGACTACCATCAAAAGGCCAGTCCTAAAGAACAAGCTCAAAGGCACTAAGGTGAGGAAGGCTCTCCCCAACTCCACTGCTGAAGCTGTTGAGCTCTGCTAAGACAAAGAGCAAGCCTCCCTAATCTGATCAGGCAAGACAAATGCCACGCTGGGTTTTAGTCACCTCTCCGCGAAGTGTTTGCTCTTGCAAAGTAGAGCCAACTCAACAGGAAAAGTTATCTGTAACTTGTCCTAAAGCAAGGGAGCAAGGGCACTCCAGGGGGAAGCAAGGGCCCAAATCCTCACCCCCGCTTCCCCATTCCCCTCAGAAGAAAATAACTGAATCTTGCATTTCCATAGGCTGGGTGCACAGTGTAAGCGGAGGAGGTTAGGGAGATGGGACATCACAACACCAGCCTTCCCTTCCTTCCCAAATTGTGTCAGAGATTGAACCTCCTTCCCTCCCTGCCTGCTCCCCTTCCAGCCCCCTGCCCCAATCAAAACCACTTAGTGGATTCAAACACCATCTTGCAGCTGCCCAAATTGCCCTTTTTGGCACATGAGACACATGAAAGAGAAGATGAGGGTGAATTTGCAGAAGTGGTTAATGTGACCTAGTAGTCTTGGTTATCCGTAGGGCTTTGAAACTTTTCGTATTGAATTCTAGTTACTAAAGCCTCAGCTCACAGATAAGCTGCATTAATTCAATACATTTAGATAAAAGCCACGTAACGTTGCTTCACTGCACAGCACCTACTCCACATGCCTGCATGGATGCATGCATACATGCATCAGCTGCAGGTGCATGAACACATTTTATCCCCATTTTTGTATGTGCACATACACATATGCATGTATATACCAAATAAATACGTGAAACGTGTGCCTCTACTGACTTGACTTTTTACTTCTGGCGTAGCTGTTTTGGCTACCAAAGAAGCAAAAACCCCACAACCTCCCACATCCCTACACAACAAGGGGAGATGCAGAACAGCTCCTTCTCTGCTTCCAGTTCAGTCACCTCCACCCACTGCTGCTCATCACCACCTCAGTACCGCTGGGAGAGTATTTAGCTTGATCTTCTCCTCATCCACTAAGGGCCAAACAAACGAGATTAACTGGACCACCCCTAAAAAGGACTGTCCCCCCCAGGCAGTGCCTAGGGAGCTTTCACAGTCTGCCAAGCCTGTGAGAACTCAGCAGTTGGTCTACCAGCCTGGAGAACAGAGCAGCACTGACATTTCAGTCTTGCAAAGATAACATCTGTGTGTAGTTACTGTCAAAAAGGGGAGAAGGTCTGTGCAAGCCAGGCCTTCACCACCTGAAAAACACTGGCCACAAGCACACCATCACACCCAGCTTCCTGGCGATGGATGGGTAACTGGCAGCCTTTCTAAGAACTTGTCCATGATAGGCTATCTAAAGGTCTCTTATCCTAACAACCATCAGGTTTTGTTATGAAGAGCATGTGTGAAACTGTGGCCTTGTTTAGCAATATAATATGGATCCAAGGACCAGCTTAAAGCAATAACAATCATAGCAAAGACCTGCTTCTCTTCTTGCTACTAAATAGTGGTATATGTGCACGCCAACCTTGAGGCTGGGGAGTGTGGTTTGCTGGTCCAAACCTCTTAGGAATCACTAACTTGTCTCATCCTTCGATTCTACATTTGTAGTTAATTCATCACTACTGGTAAAGAGAAGGAAAAAATCTGGTGCTCACATTTCCCAGCTGATAAAATAAGAACAAGCAATTAAAAATGCATCAGCCTAGATGTACTTGCTCAAACTCCTTGCTAATGACATGACAGAAGTCAAAAGCCTAGGAAAATTAGAAAATGTTTTAAAAACAGCTCGATGTAATTAGATCAAATCAGCCTCATTACATTAGGATTTCTTTTTAAACAGAATGGAAAAGACCTGTCATAACACAAGACAAACCTCCAGTAATGCAGATTGCAACGACACATGTCTACAGGCAGGGCTTTGTGGTAATTTTTTTTTTTTGTAACTGCTCACTTCTGGACTCAACGTATTCTCTATCAGAAAAATAATAATACATTAAACACTCCAAAAACAGAATAGATGGGCTAAAACTCTGATATAACACTGCAAGTGCCCGCATAGTCTAGCTCATCAAGAGGTATAAGATACTAATTATGGAGAGAAAACCAAAAGCGCTCTCATTACGTCCTCTCCTACAACACTCAGTATATGCTATTTTATCCAATAGTAAATTTGCAGAGACAGGATTGGTTTTGTGTGTTGTCATAAGACAACCAAATTACCAGCACTGATAAATAACATTAGTATCAAAGATATCTTACTGGTTTTTATATTGCACAAAATCTCAAAAAGCTGGTTAAAAAAAGATACCAAGAAAACTGTAAACTGATAAAACCCCAAATCCAGTTCAGAAATTTCTGCAAGCCAAATGAATTATTCCAGTGAAACAGAATAAATGTTTTAAAAGGCACCCTCAAGGGGTTTCTGGCATTTAATAGCACCTTTTAAGGAGCATTAAGACAATGATCCCATAAGCAACTGTAATGAGAGAGCTGCAGGTAAGTCAAATCTCCCTGATTTCAAAGGGAAAGGGTCTCAGTACAGAGACAGCTGAGGGGCTGAGCTCCAAGACAGCTAAAACAGGATATGAAGAAACTTGTTAAAGAGGGTGGAGGGGGGGAAGAACTGCTTGACTCAGAGAGGTTTTGCTCTTTTGATTAACGCGTACACACAAGAGAATGAAGAGGTGCCAGTGGGAGGAAGAAAGATCAGGGGAAACTAAATATAATTGCTTTTGCCTAGGTGCCAAAGTTCGCAAATTACCAGTTGCCAGTTTGTACCCAATACTGATATAAAACTGTCAACCCTTCACTAAAAATTACTTTGCCCACAAATTAGTAACACAGTCATTATTTTTAAATCACCTTCAGGTAAAAGTTAAGTTTACCACAGAAAAATCTGCTGGCCAAAGATGTAGACTTTTTTTTCTTTAACTGGAATATAAATGCACACAAAACATATACATTAAGGGGGGAAACTGAAAAAAAAACAAAAACCAAAAAAACGGCCAGTGCAGATCAAGTTCACGTCAAAAGTTTCTTATTCCAGGCAACCTTTTCCAGCCAAGTGTCAGTAATTCTAGATTAGGGAGTTAAACTCCCACAGGACTTTTTCAGCATTCTGCAGGAGATGCTACAGGACCAAGCTCAGTGAAAATCCTCATCACAACTTCCGCAACACAGACTTCTAGCACTCTGTGGCTTTCCTTTTGCAATTAATTTATTTTTAAACTTTTCCAAATGGACTGTCAAGCACAACCAGCAAAACATTTAAATAAATTCAAAATTACTCTCTGTTGTAACCATAGAAATACTCTGTGATTTGCATTCCTATGATTATTTCAGGAGTTTCAAATATCTGAACTTGATTTAATTGACATGCATCAACTAGAAAGGGGCGCAAACTAATCCACACAGAACTTGCTGAAGCCTCCCCTTTCCCAAACCCACACAGACACAGACTTCAAGCCTCAGTTTGGTACTTTACTCCTGTCAACAAGATATACGTTCAAGGCTGCATTCAGCAACTCTGCCAGCTTGAGAAACGTAAAGGGTCTTACCTTTGCAGTGCCTTTTAAGAACCTGTATGAATATAGAGCAGATTAAGCAATGTTTCTGTTGTTTGCCCCTCATTTGCTGTCAGCTGTCAGCAATATGAACAGTCAAAAGCCTCTAGAGCAGGCTGGTATTAGTCAGCTAGACTTGAATTTCCAGTTCTTTTGCATTGCTGTCTATTTTCCTTCATTAAGTTAGCCTGTCCTACCCTGGTATCAGATTACACGGAGCCAACATTTATAGCACCTTGCAAAACAGTCCAACATATCACATACCTAAGTCTGCCTATACCTGTTGCCCTCAATGTTTAACCCTTGCTGCCAACAGGAAAAACTTTTATTATAGAATGTATTACCTAAAAAACGTTTGCAGCAGAGAAGTCATTTTTTCCTGCTTACCCAACAGCTACAGGACGGCGCGAGATTTCGTTTTACAAACTGGAGGAGAGAGGCGGGCTACGCCGAGAACAGGAGCTCTGAGATGCCCACAAGAACAAACCCAGAGACCCGGCAGCAGAGAGGCTTCTCCTACCTCCAACAAGGCCATGGCCATGGCCTGGAAGCACTTGCTGCTTGTTTTAGCAGGTCTCAGAAACCCCAAACGGCTCTCGTCCGAGTTCAGGATCATCTGATTACACTAATTCCTCGCCTCCCTTCAGACCCTGCTGCCAGAGCGGGAGGCAGGCAGGCGCGTTTTCAGCACGTGACCAAAACGGCGTTTCCAGCCCGTGGCTCTCCCAGTGACGCTGGCTTTTCCCTCTGCCTGGTGCTGCCCTGGGCTTGGCTCTTCCACCTTCTCCCTGAGGACTTTTAGCCCACCTTCCCTTTCTGCAGGGCGTACTGTTAATCCTATTTCTCGGGTCTGCAGTCTAGAGATCGGAGAGTTAAATGGTACAATGCTGGGAAAAAAAAAGGAGCAGCGACTTCTCTCTTTCTGCAAGATGTGCGGCCACCCCTGTGAACATCAGCTGTGATGGTGATGCTTCAAAGGACTACACAAAGTATTTTATGTCTTCTTGATAACAAGTACCTTAGCTTTCCTACACGCAACATCACACACCTTGGAATTAAACAGAGTTTTAACAAATAAATATGGATATTCTTACAACTCACTCAAGGTTGTTCAGGCAGCCTCCTTCTTGGGACAAGTGGTCCATTTTGCTAAAACTGAGAATATAAGGTAATACTCACACCACTACACTCATACAAGTGAGCTAACTCAGAGAACAGGGATGCAACATGCTAGAGGAGTTTTATCTGCATGCAACCTAAACCTTTACTTAAGTAACTTTTTAACCCTTCAGACAAGAATCACAGACTCAATCAAAGCAAAGCAAAAAATGAATGGCTAAGAGGGCTTGTGTCAAGAAACAGCACAGCCCAGATCACAAAGCAAGTGCAACTAACAACTCATCAGAAGCTGCTTTCTTAACACAGCATTAAACAAGCGTTTCAGTCGTTGAGAGATTCTAACTCTGGATTTAGAAGAGCACATTTATATTTAAGTTAACATAGTGGTTAACCATGACGTGTGGGTAAAATATAGATAGAAACATCAGATCTTCAGTCTTTCTTATTTATAAAGCTTATCAGTTGAAACACATTTTTGCAAACTGTGCTTGAAGCTTTTTAATCTATTTGTCACACAGATCCTCTTTTAACTTTACCCACAAATATAAGAAATTAAGTACTTGGTCACGCATTTCCAATGGTTATACCACAGGAACTCATCAGTGAGGTTTTTTGCACGGGGCAGGAGGTGACCCGTTTTCTGTAATCAGACGCAGCACAGCACCCCCCCAACACACACCTTCCTTCTGCATCCCATGGGGTCCATTTTATCACCCGTTCAGCCACGACCATCGAGACTACTTCTTCTTACAAGTTCCTTCTGAAATAGTTTGATGAGTGAACTAAGGCAAGTAGTACTGTGAAGGTCTTGTTTTTAAGGGCTTGGAGAGTCCAGTACTGTTACTAACATGGCCAGGGAGTTACTTATGAGGTTGGGACAGGAGAGACCCATCTCTGTCAGCAAAACTCTCAGAAAAACTAAGACAAATCTCCTACTTTGTCAAAATCACAAAGCTGATGCTTGCACTAAGCTTTCACACAGATTCCAAAAGAAACTCAAAAAGCAACAAAAATGCCCAACCCAAGAGTGCGTGACAACACCTCTGAACATTTCACAAGCAGAAATAATTGATTCAAAAAAGCCTGCAGAAACAGGAATGAAAGGTAATACAAGAAGAGGTGCAAAGTACCAAACTGTACCTACAGTCGGACAGATTGATAAGGAACAGTTCCAGACAGGGAAGTCAGAAAAGTCAGTCAGACTTCATGAACACCCTCCCACTAACCTCCAGGACTGACGAGTCTGTGGTTTTTTTCACTGTTTGTCTTTTCTAATGTAACTGTCCGTGTTTTTTTAGCATGAGTGCATTCAACTTTATTTTTGGCTTAATCAGGTTCCTTACCGTAGCTCAGACAGCGTTCATGTAAGAATTCATGTAGGCCATGACAGACTTGTTCTCTTAAATGGGACACCAAACAAACTCCATTTTCAAGGCAGTCTCCCAAATCAAGGCATGGGGTTTGTTACTCCTTTCTGAGGCAAACTCTTCTGCCTGACTTCTAGCATATCATATTCTACAGATCACCATAGCTGCAACTCATGTGTCATATACAGGCCTAACAAAAAAAAAAATAAATTTAATTTACTGAGAATTCAGAATGAGGGAGTTAAGCTTTTAAGCTCACAGGCAGAAGTGCTAAGGCTCATTTGGGGTAGAAAACTGTAGCTAAGTTTTCCCTCAGCACGACAAGGCACAGCTCCGAGCTGGTACCATGCTTTCTGCATGGGTAATTCGTACCGGCGTTCCCGGTCACGGCTCACCACGGAGAAAGGCAAGAAGCAGCAAAATACTCCAGATATGCTCAAGTAAACATGATTAGTAAGCTCTCCTGCAGCATGCAGGAAGGGGAGCAAAGTCACCCGCCAACCAGCTTGCGCTGAACTTAAGGAATACTCTCAAAACATTAGTTTAAAACTGAACTTGATACTGGAAACAACTTTATAAAAGCACCAACACATGCACGCAGAGACAAGGAGGGAAGGACACGGCCTTGGTTACAAAAGGTGAGTATTACATAGCCAGAGGGACTTCAAAAAACAAAACAAAGCAAAAAACCCCACTAAACCCTAGGCTCTCGCTGTAACTTGTTTGGTACACAAACCACCTTGTTACTAGACAGCCAACTACTTATGGGCGTGGAGCGCACGGCACAAAGATCTCTATGTGCAGGTTATCCCAATAATCACGTCTGATGTAGACACACTGAATATAACTCCATTGTACTCAGAAAAAGGAACAGAATTGTCTCATCTCTAAACCTTCCTCAGAGGACAACTTTATCCCTCCAGAGACACTAGATCAGGTTGCTCACAACCCCATCCAACCTGAGCTTGAACACTTCCAGGGATGGGGTACCCACAACTTCTCTGGGCAACCTGTGCCAGTGTCTCACCACCCTCATCGTAAAAAATTTCTTCCTTATGTTGTCCCTAAGTCTACCCTCTTTCAGTTTAAAACTGTTGCCCCTTGTCCTGTCACTACAAGTCCTGGTGAAATGTCTTTGTGAGTTTTCTAAGACAACCACAGAATCATAGAATAGTTTGGGTTGGAAGGGACCTTTAAAGGTCAGCTGGTCTGACTCCCCCCTGCAGTGAGCAAGGACATCTTCAACTGGATCAGGTTGCTCAGAGCCCCGTCCAACCTGGTCTTGAATGTTTCTGGGGGTGGGGCATCTACCGCCTCTCTGGGCAACCTCTGCCAGTGTTTCACCACCCTCATTGTAAAAAATGTCTTCCTTATAGCTAGTCTAAATCTACCCTCTTCTAGCTTAAAACCATTGGCCCTTATGCTATCACAACAGGCTCTGCTAAAAAGATTGTCCCCATCTTTCCTACAGGCCCCCTTTAAGTACTGAAAGGCCACAATCAGGTCTCCCTGCACACTTCTCTTCTCCAGGCTGAACAAACCTAACTCTCTCAGCCTGTCCTCACAGGAGAGGTGCTCCAGCTCTCAGATTATTTTTGTGGCCCTCTGCTAGACCCTCTCTAACAGGTCCATGTCCTTCTTGTGCTGAGGGCTCCAGAGCTGGACGCAGTACTCCAGGTGAGGTCTCACCAGAGCAGAACAGAGGGGCAGAATCACCTCCCTCGACCTGCTGGCCACCATGCTTTTGATGCAGCCCAGGAGATGGTTGGTCTTCTGGGCTGCAAGCACACGTTGCTGGCTTATGTCCAGCTTTTCATCTGCCAGTCACCGCAAGTCCAAGAATGTGGAATATGGTGGTGCCTTTGCCTTTGAAGCCTGCATAGCAAGAGCGGTCATCTCCTGAGCCAACAAGCTCCTTTTTTAAAGCGATGCCCTTCACCTACTTGTCCAGTATTACCCTTCCCCAAAAACTGCTGCTGGGTTAAATCAATGAGGTGCTGAAGGCTGCCTAAGTTGGAGAAGGAGCATTAACAGTATGAAGAGTACAGGCATTTCTGCTGTACTGAACATCTATCCAGGGCATAACATGTGACAGATCTGATTCACTTAAATGTCTGCAGGAAAAAAAAAAAACTTAGGTAAAGAACCAAACAGGGAATACTGCATCTAAAATCATGCCTTTAAAACCTCTGCAAGGTGAGAGACTGCTTACACAGTTATAGTGGAGAAGAATGTTCAATCAAGCCATAATTAAAAGTTAGGTAATACTTTTTAAGTGACAATTTTAATGCACGCTAAAATGCAATGTATTCACTCAGATTATTCTGCAAATGTGTGTGCTTTGTGACGCTTAGCATAATTACAATAATAAATACATTAACTTGCAGCTATGTAGGGTATGACAGAATCTAATATTCCCATGCCATTTGTACATTTTTCTTCTTACAATCAGCGTAGCTTAAATTTTATGTTCTAAAGTATTTGCAAGGGGTGGGATTAAGAAGGGAGACTATTTGTCTGGGGAATTTCAAACTAGTGAACTTAGCTACTAAGAGAATATAAATTATCTCCTGACTCGTTGCTAGACTAACAATTCCTACCATGGGGTTTCAAACAGTGATGAAACACAAGTTAAAGATCAACAACTTAATATAAAAAAGCAAAAAGATTTTTCTTAAGAGTGATGTGGAAAAGGAGCGGGGTCTCCAAAGGTCCCTCCAGGGAAGGCAGAGTCTGGACAGGCCAATATTTCTCATTTCGTAATGTCTGGGGAAATGTTTGCACTGAAGCCTAAGTGACTCTCTTATGAGCACACACCTGCTCCTGCGAGACACGGGAACGCACTGCTAATGAACTGGACACAGAATTTATGAGTGTTACATGAACAGACCTACAAAATCAGGGTATTCTGGAAAATTTCCGAGCCCCCACAAAGCAGGTGTAGAGAAATTCAAGCCTCGCCTCTTCCTCATTTCATCATTCAAGTTCCTGTGTCTTTTGCAGAACTAAATCAGGCATCGGAGTTGGCTGCTGCACGCGTCCCTGTGCCATCCAGCCGTAGCCCCTACTGCAGGGCTCCTCAAGCCAGCCTGAATCCCCAGCTGCAGGGAGAAGCAAGGCAGCAGGGCTGGAGGCTGGGGAGGAACCAAACGGCCTGGAGAAAAACACAAAATTGTCTGGTCACCTTGGACTGAGCTGTGCACTGAGCTGTGCACCCAACTTGCTCTCATCCTGCAACAGGAAGCAGCGCAACCTCAGCTGCAGCGACTGGCTCACAAACCTGGAGACCTCTTTCTACCTCCCCTCAGCTCCACAGAACAAATAATACAGATATTACGGCACTCAGGCTCATAAGTATTTTGATACGCAGCTTGTCGGCTCAGGAGATGACCACTCCTGCTACACAGGCTTCAAAGGCAAAGGCACCACCACATCCCACGCCCTTATTCAGGCAGGCAAACATGGGCATGCAAACATGCACCCACGCAGACACATGCACTTGCCCTCTCTCTCAGGCGCTGTCTGAATGGGGCCGTTACACAAATCCACCCATGCCACCCAAAAGAGAAACCCTGACGGCGTCATACACAGAGAAGGATCGAGCAGACACACACCCACACAGCTTCTACTGTCAGGAATCAATTTTCTCCTATGACAGCTTTTCCCCCTTTGACCCACACAAGTAGGATTTTTCCTGACAAGTCCTCTAAATTCAGGTTAATTCTAAGGACCTCAAACACCTCTGTAAGAAAGGGCTTTGGTTGCTTTAAGTTTTCCCTATAATCAACGGGAGGAAAGGAGGACTGCATCTCCTGGAGATGAAGGGCCCTTCCTTGTGTCACTTATCTGACTTGCCTAAGTTATCAGGGGTTGATCCAGGCCTCAATTCATAGAATTACAGAATGGTTTGGGTTGGAAGGAACCTTTGAAGATCATACAGTCCAACGCTCCTGCCACGGGCAGGGGCATCTGTCATTACATCAGGTTGCTCAAAGCCCCGTCCAACCTGGCCTTGAACACTTCCAATGGCGGGGCATCCACAACTTCTCTGGGCAACCTGTGCCAGTGTCTCACCACCCTCACAGTACAGAATTTCTTCCTTATGTCCACTCTAAACCTACCCTCTTTCAGTTTAAAACCATGGTCCCTCTTCCTGTCACTACAGGCCTTGGTAAGATGTCTTTATCTTTCTTATAACCCTCATCTATATATTGAAAGGCCGCAATGAGGTCTCCCCAGAGCCTTCTCTTCTCCAGGCTGAACCCCAACTCTCAGCCTTTCTTCACAAGTAGAGGTGTTCCAGCCCTCTGACCACTTTCATTTAGGTCTCTGGGAGAATAAGCGTACGGTGTGGCTGAAGCAAGCACTCTAGCCTTTCTTGCAACAGAACAGCCTCATCACACAAGAAGCTCCTCAGCAGACATCAGCTCTGTTATGAAAACTGGCAAATTATCTTAGAAACCAGAGATAAAAAACATTCTACCTACCACTTCTACCCTACCCTTTCCTCTCCCCAGCATGACATTCAACCCATACACAGTCAGGAGAAAAAAAGAAAAAAACAAACAAACAAAAAAAACACCAAAACACACCACCAAAAACCAAGGGAAAGCTGAGGTTAGAGTGGAAAATGAACGAGTACCAAAAACACGGTAATGCAGGGAGAGGTTGCTTTACATAGCTTCTAATCCATCCTTTCATTTATCCTCCAGCCTCCTTCCTTTTTCTTCTTTTCTGTTGCTTAACATTTCATCTACTTCTGTGACAGATACAATAAATTAATATCAGAATTGTGGGTGGGTGGGAAAAAACCCACCAACACGATGCCTTTTTTCAAGATGCCATAGACTTCAAGCAGAGTTTCGTCCCAGAGGGTCGTGCCCCACTTTTACCCGTCTTCTCTCAAACAAGACAGTACTAAGAAAAATGGTGCTGAAAACTGAAAGGAAAAAAGGTCAGCAGAAGCATCCTGTTGCTGTGAAAGGCTTCCAGCACAGCTATGTTAGAAATGTGAGAGCTGGTGCCTTTCACAGAGGCAAAATGCAGAGTGTTGCCCTTGTGGTGCTGGCTCCTGGCCCTGCAGAAACCCAGGGGGACCAGGAGCTGCTCCCTCAGGGTCAAGGCACAGCCAACAGCTCCAAGCAGTGCCTGCCTCTGCGAGAGCAGTTCTGCCAAGCACAGAACCACCTCTTCCCCACCTCTCATGCACTGTGCAATCAATGCACGGTGCCTAATAACCCAAGAGAAGTCAGGAGAAAAAAACAAAACAAACAGGTCTCCCTCCCCCAGCCCCCCCAAAAAACCCCTTACCCATCTAATCTCACCGGCCTCTACAACCTTTCTACTTCCCACCCACAGTATGTGCCCCTTATGGAACCCTCTACTTTAAAGAGCATGTAGTACAGAAATGTTTTATCACGCGGCAAAGACATCTCTACTCAGTGCTGGCTAGTCAATGGATAAACACTTAAAGGGAAAAAAACAATATTCTGGGAGTTATGCTGATGCATGAGGAAGAAAAGAACATCAAATCAGACAAAAAGGCTGAAATGAATCTGCACAGTTTCAGTTCTAACATTATTTTGATGTGCAGAGTACTCAGTTCTCTAAAACCTCATGCTGAGGAAGATATTATTAGAGCTTTAGCTTCAGTAAATTGATTATGTTGTAATAATATGCGTATCTTCAGAAATCATGAAACTTACTTAAAAACCATTACATCTTTTAGAACAGAAGGTTTTACGTGGTTTTTTCTGTGTACTTGTAACAAGCTGTTTAACTGCAAGCCAGAGTTGCATCAGAAACACACAGATCCATAGGTGGATTAAAATTTTAAAAATTAATATTAAAAAAAAAAAAATCACTCCAAAGATCACAGGATCTTACAACAAAAACTCACCGGGTCAAGTACCATGGCAATTATCTGCCCAGAAAAATACTCATGAAACCGTGTAACTTCACGCCCAATCTGCCCACTTCTCACATGCATTTAAAAACTCCTACGCTGGCAGCAGTGGAAAAAGACACACTGGACCTCAGCTCTCGCTGCGTTAAGCTAACTCCCATTAGGATTACTCTTTTACAGTTCATGCTTCAAGAGTTCGAGTACTGCTTTCTGTTGAGCTAATTAAATTCTGATCTTCACTCTCAGGTATCTAAACAAGGCTCTCGGGGTGTGGGGGGGTGGATAACAAAGTCAAAAGCTTCTCTTGAGAAGACAGTTTGTTACACAATGGCTGCCGGGGGCAGACAGCGGAGTCGTCACCTCTGGGTGCATCTGCTCCCCTGCTCGTGGTTTAACTGACAGGAAGCACAGCCCAAGATACCAGGACCCAGCGATGAGTGTTTCCTGCCAGCACAGCCACGTCTCCCCCCACCCCCCGTGCCTGTCACCATGCACGCCTGTCCTCCTGCGTGGGCCATGGCCTCCCACGATGGGGAGAAACTCCGTGACACCTTCTTAAAAAAAACCAACCAAACAAAAAAAAACTAACACCAAAACACAACAACAACAACAAAAAAACCCACCCACCAAAATCAAGTAAGTTAAGCCCACGCGCAGAAAGCCAGCCAGCTGGATGGATAAAAAGCACTTGAGTCAAGCATATTGAAACGTGGCCCCAGAAGACCACCAAAGCAGGGTACAAAATGCTGGTGGCACGTTCTCGTCTGGCATGGCCCGGGACAGCACACAAGCCAGCTCTGAAGGCTTTAGAGCCTGGTCTTCCTCAAATGGGCTTGTACAGCACCACGAAACCGAGTTACTTAACAGATGAAGAAGCAAACAAGCAGAAATCTTCAGAGATGAACCACAACCAAAGGCAGAAACCCACACTGCCAAATATGGCACCACCATGTCTACTTAATGGGACCACCCTGTCCTAGAAAAGAGGACAGGTTAGACAATCTATGGGGTTTTTCTAACACTAATACCTAGAGTAACACCTGTTAGTCCACCGCAAGACTGAAATGCTGAAGAAGCACACAGTACCAACAGGATAAGCACAAGAATTAATATAGCTTAAGCAAGCAAAGAACCAACTGCTAGACAAAGCAAAATTTCAGCAAAAAGCAGAAACTCCAGCACAGCTGTAATTTCTACAGTATCTGTATGTGAAGCAAAATGCTATACTCAGCCCCTCTCTAAGTAGTCTTCTGCCCAGTCTCAGATCACCCCATAATGTCACCTGTCAGAAAACACCTTCTCCTTAGCCAGCCTAAAAACTATACTTCCAGGTAGGATGAGAAATTATTAAGGTGGCCTTGTATCCTTCCTCCGCCAATGGCCAACTGGTGATACAAAACTGAGGAAAACAAATTTTGAGCTATATCTGCAGGGCTGCCAACTAAAGCCACAGAAGACCCATCACTCGTGTAATAAGTTGGGAAATACATCAACCAGTAGATACCTAGTTGATTTAACACCATTATCTATATCTAGGAGCATTTTCTATGTAAGCTTAGAAGCAGTAAAAAAAGTCTTCATTGGATTTCATGGAGTTTCTGGCACATTTCACCCTTTAAGGAACTGCGGCTCTCCCTGCTAAGGTACTCTCCACCCCCATCCCAGAACATCTGGGAATAAAACTGCCTTCGCGTGGTGACTGGCACTGTTAGTAGAACAGCCATCTCAAAGTCAGTGGTCTGCAATTTCCTGAAAAAGACCAGGCTCCGAGTTCTCCTCATTTCTAACTAGAAACTTATTCTGTAAACTAGGTTCCTCCGACAAAGCACGCTTTGTCCCCAGCTTTCACGTGCTCCCATCTGAGCTCTCTGACCATCTGGGTTACCCCAGAGAACCACAGCTGTCCAGTGCTTCAAAAGACAAACTACCTCCCTGCAAGTCACTGGGCATTTGACCCCTTCGTGCCTTCAAAGTCCGAATGAAAGCCCTAAATCAGGACCCATCAGACACCAACAGAAAGCCAGTGGAAGAACTTGTAGCAGAAGCTGGCTTCTGCAGCATTTCTGAGGCCTGCTTAAGACACGAGTCCCACCCTTGACAAATATCAACTAATCCCAAGCAGCCAACAAATTAAAAAAAAAAAAAAAAGATGTAATGGTTGCTCAAAAGTCTTTCTGAACAAAAAAGCCTTGCAGCATGATCTGAACCTTACTAAATTTTGCTGGATTGGCAAAAGGACTTAGAAGAGAACTGGGGGGGAAAAAAAAAGTATTTTCCATCTCAGATTCCAACAATACTATGTAGCCAACAGCATTTTGTAGATTCGCTTCTTAGTTTGTAAGTCACGTTGGTCATATCTTGCAACATGTACTGGCACGATTCAATGTTTTCCTAAGAAAATCGGGGTGGCAGATGCTGACACTGATCCAGAAATAGTTTACTCTCAAGCTGGATGTTCTTTTTAACCCTGAAAGTTCATCCATGTCCTGCTTATGAACTACAGGTTTAATTACAGTAAACATTTCAAAATTCTCATATGTATTTATTTTCATGGTGTATTACTATTGTACTAACTCTAAGCATAACACCAAAAAAAGTTATATACATTTACAAGCATAATCATAAACACTATTAAATTAGCCAAAAATTTAATGTAACACAAGCACAGGGCTAGAATAAGGGTGGGGGTGTTCTTTTATAAATGATTCTGAGGCACCTTAAGATCATCTAAGTTTTCAAGCTCTGTGTATTTTAACCAAAAACAAAAGGTAAGTTGTGGTATTTATAAAAGAAAACAAAAATCAGGATGTCTCAGTTCTTACAAAATTGGGAATTTATTCCTCGAAGCTGCTGCTGCGTGGCATCAGCAAGGCACCCGCCTGCTCCGAACAGCCTGCCCTCTGCATTTCTTCCTCCGACTCAGTTACGGCGAAGAGGGGAGGAGTGGTCTCCACAGAACTGCTTTTCCAAAAATGAACAGCTATGAGTCAACTTGTCTCACGTCTCTGGAACTAGCAGTCTAACTAACTGCCTTGCTACCGAGGTGTTCTTTGGGGAGGTAGGAGGGCCCACACCTCACCGAAGCGCCCAAGAGAGAGCGGAGCAAAAGTGAAAGCGAGCTGATCGGCACCCACCGACGAGGCTCCCCGGACAGCGAGAAGGAAACTGCCTCCATGGACTTCTATTCACTTTAGCCAGCTTCAGCAGGGGGGAACATGATTTTTCAATCCTACAGTGTCCCTTTAATAAACACCCCAAAGTAGACATTTTCCAGATAACCAAGGAATTTTTTACAGTGTTGACTTACCAAGCAGAGCACAATAACCAGCAATTCTGTTTGCACTACGAGGCAGTACAGTGCAATGAGTTAATAATTTATCATGGCATTGCTCTTGGCAACTGACCATAATCAACTTTTGTAATTCTTCCTCGTCATTACATTTTTAGTCTCAGCAAGAATATGGCATCCTCAGAGCTTCAGCTCTATCTGAACATTTTCTAGCTGAGGTAAGAGGTTTAATCTTCCCAAACACCTGCCTTCCTCCTGTATTGTTTCGGGCTCAGAGCAAAGGTCATCATTTCATTTCAATAACCTGATTTAGCAGGCAGGAATAACTAGAATATTTTTAAACAAAGCAAGAAGTTAACATTCTTACAAAAAAAAGCAGTGGTGCAGTTCTCATCCCTGTGTTTCCTTCCCTCTCTTCTCCCAGAAGGAAAAAGAACAAAAAAGTCCAAGCTTCTCCCTCCACCAAAAGCTTCTATTTGCACATGTTCCCCAACCAATAAGCAAACACCTTTTCCTCACATTTTATATTATCGAGGCTTATGTTTCTACATAATTTTGGGCAAAATCTCATTTACTAGTTAACAACGCCCTCCTCCTCTCAATCAGAAGGATCTAGTTGTGGTGTTCAGACAACTCATTTGGAAAGCTTCTTTGAAGCTTTGGCCATGGATGGACACAGTCCTCTTCCGCAGACAGCTGTGCTACTTGGACCTCCCCCTTATTTCTCAACCCCAGCTCTTACAAACTCCCCATCTCCACCACTCCAAAATCAATCCCTAACCTGGTTCAGTCAACCAGCCCAGCAACTTCCCATGGCATGGGCACCTGACTTGCCGTCTTGGCTCATCTTAGCAGAACCTGATTAGGAGTTGCTCACACCAACAGTTCGGACTGCGGATGGGAGGGGAGGGCAATAAAACACCACAAAAACACCCCCTATGCTGTCAGTAAGGAAAAATGAGGGTGGCACCCCTTGAGCAGCACTGAGGCAGCTGGATGAGTACTCCTGCCACGGAAACATCCAGGAACAGTCATGCCCACCTCTGACGGTTTCACTAAGGGTACATTTTAAATTAAATTAGACTGGTACAAGCTCGTATGCTCACAAAAACACATGCCTAGAATTTAAATTGCAACTTTAGCTCAACTTGTGCAGCTTACTGTTGAGTCAAGAACTTAAGGGCAAGCTAAGGGCCTGGGCAGATGCTAAAGGAGCCATTTAAGGATTTACAACCCAACACCTCCAGGTCAGTTCATTACCTTGCTCGGTCCAAACCTCCTTTCTGTGCTTCAGGGCATATCCACGTAAACCATTGCCACGTAGGTTTAACGGGATGTGCCGCCAAGCAACCAGGGTGGTTACACACGCAGCCTTCACTTCTGAGTGAAAATGAGCAGCTGGGGTGAGGCTGAAGCACCTTCAGCATGCACGTAAGATGGGTAAGCACATGGTGTGTGGAGATGCTGGAGACAGCATTGAGGCACTAGCATCGTTCTCCCATCTAGCTAGTAAATACCAGGCTTGTTCACGACAGGCGGTGTAACAACAGGTTCTTCCAAGGCAGCCTCTGTCAGAAAGCAAGCTGCTTTCTCCACACAGTCTTTTTTTTTCCCTGATTTCACCCCATCTAGGGCAGCAAAACCAAACCCAAAAGCCTTCCCATTGATTTCTTTTATCTTCCCCCCCCCAACATGCTGCATCGGTGCAGCATGTATGGATCAGTGGTGCGGGTCCCTTCTCTCTGGACAGTGGTTCTTTTACCCAGCTAGCTATTTGCAACTAATAACTGCTGCTGTCTCTCCTCTCAAATGCATAATTTTAAATCACAGTATATCAATAAAACATTGTCACAGGTCTTTTGTTTATGAAGGCTGGCAATACAAATTAACAAAATGCTTCCTAAGTCTGCCTGAATGCAGGGCATCCATAAGAGAAGCTTTAAACATTGCAAACATCAGAATCTAGACACAAAACGTACCCTTTCTAACTATGTGGCTTCAAAAGTATTAAAACAGATGTCCTTATTATTTTTAAACAAAACATTTGCAAGACTGAGCCCTTATCTTGTAGCTTGGCAAAAGTCTTCCGATGTTTCTTACTGTTGAGAATTATTTCTAGTCCATTACCACTGAAACAACATTTAATACAGCTCATTTGAAGGACTGCATTAAGAGACAATTTGCTTTTTATAAAAAGAAATGGTAGAAGCATTCGTAATTAGACGTATGTCTTTCAAAAGTCTACATTTAGGAAAATGTTCTACCAACAGTAACTTTCTTCTTGGTTTTCTCCTCAGGAAATCCCTCCAGAGCCCGTTTTTAAATGGTCTAAATGTATAGCTTTCTACATTACAGCCCCATCAGACAAATTAAAATTGTATTTCACCTAGTTGCTTCAAAAGCAACTTATTTCATTGTTGCTTTTAGCTGATACTTGAATATACTTTTTTTTAATAGAAAAGGGCCAGTACTTTTAAAAATGCCACAAGCCATGCCTAGCAGTCAAACTTGAGACTCTTTCTCAACACAGAAGGTTTCATTTTCATTCATATGTCTAAACCACCTTTGTAAAGAAAAAAAGCCCCAAACAGACACTTCCTCTCTACAGTTCCTTCTTTTCTCTTTTTGAAATAAACAAAAGTTGGTTGTTTTTTTTGAAAAAAACAGGATGGCAGGCTCTCAGTAGCACGCCACCAAGGGTGCCTGGAGCCCCTTGCTGGTTTAGAGGCACCAGGAGGCAGGGAAGTAAATTCTTGCAATTGTGCAAGTTTGCCACCCTTTGCACTCCACGGCACGTAAGCTTCATAACTGTTTTCTTGATAGCTAATACCCTCATTCGCATGCTTCATTTACAGGCACCGTGACAAAACTTCAATAGCTACAGAGAGTAAGTAGTTTACAGAGGCTCTGGAGAGAGGGGGGAAGTAACAGCACAAAAAAAGCAAACATACCAAGAAAGTGGGAGTGGATAACATAACCACCACCTCCGAGGAAAACATCAGGCAAAATTCTGCCTTCAGCAGGCGACATGCAAGCCCTGGTGCCTTCAAGATACAGTTTTCATGAAAGCTCTTCCTAAGAGGGCCATCTGGTCGGAAAGAGAGCCTCAACTAAAAACAAACCATGCCATCACATCCTTGGGAAACTACTCTTGTTAGCTCCAGAATTATCTAGTGCAGCACACATAGCACATGCAAAGAGGAGAAAACCAACAGTATCCTCATCAACTTGCTTTTAATTTGAAGTTGAGTCCGGTTGGAAGAGCGAGTTAAACATTAATTTTCTGACAGCAGTCAGCCCTGGGTATCACAAGTTGTAACCGTAGTTTCACAATCACATTTTGCTGCTTCTTCCTCTGCCTGCAATATAAAACTGAATAAACACCGAGATAGCCAGGAATGGGAGAACAGCAGAAGTGACTTGCTACAAAGCCCATAAAAGCAAGGTAGCTTTCTCCTAACCTGTCAGCTTTCTCAACTCTGTCAAAAGATCCCATGAAAAACACAACCCTAGAGCATGACAAAACAGTATACACAGCCACAATATATATTAACATGTTTTTCTTCTCTGAACAGCAGACAACAATTTGCATCAACCAAGCTCACCCCTTTCTTCCAGTTCTGAAACCCAGTCTCGTGTGGGATGACATTTATACCCAGGCCGCTTAAGAAGTCAAACCACTACCACGCAAGAAGGTAAGCGAGGCAAATGCGGAAGGAGCTTGCAAATGAAGCGATGAGACCGTTAGTAGGCTAACGGTAAGCGTTCAAGAAGCACAAAACACTCCCCTCAAAATAAAAAATATATTTGGTATATTCACACAGAAGTGATGATGGTAAGTTTTAAATATAGGGTGTTCTAGAAATAGACTAAAATGCCTAATTATAGAAGCAGACAGTGACATTCAAATCCATCTAAAACCAACCCTTTCCCACAGTTTCCAACCTATGTATTTAGTATTCCTATCCCTAGCAAATTATCTCAATCGTAATATTTTTTCCCCCAACACAGAAGGAAATAATTTTTACATGCAAGTTTAAGAATTGGAGGTTCTTTGCCAGCAAACAAAAAGGCTATCATTTTCACATTCCAACCTGAACCCAGCACAAAGTCGCATGTGACCCAAGGCGACTGATCTTTTTAAGGACAAATAAATGACCCGAGCTCTAGCCATGGGATTCATCACTAAAGATAGCTGGTAGGTAGTTAAGGCCTAAAGCACATCAAGGTAAGAATGCATAAACTTTAGTCCCTATCTAATGCGATCCTTTTAGCACAAAGGCTGACACAGTGGGGAAGCTTTGCCGCAGGACAGGCCCGTATTTAAGAATAAATCGTTTTTACCTCTGCACAGATCAGGTCAGGAGAGTGAGAATGTGGAGAGCCTCTCACATGGCTGCTGTGGACTTTTGATAAGCAAAGACTTCAAATTTCAGCATGTATCATCTCTGTCAACTACTTTATCTGTGTAGGAACGTTTAAGTAAGGTTTAAGCAAGCAACTTTTAATTAAGATTTAAGGAAGCAAGTCATCTCTAAAGCACATCAGTGGCATTAAAAGGATAAGCATAGTAAGTCACTGGCGTATGGTAGCAAAGTTTCAGCGCTTACAGGGTGGACTGTAACCAAAGCTGGAAACGTGAACTCCACCTCCTGCCACTCCTGTGCTGAATCACTCTGGTGGGGGAAAGTCCTTGTTGCTCCTCGCACACCCAACAGAACTCCATTGAGTTACCAAAACTGACAGTGAAAAGAACAAAATCTGCCAGCGAAAGCCGAGAAACTTTTAACGCTTGCAAGAAGTGAAAGCTGTTTTGGAGATCAAAGCTTCTCCTCTGATACAGAGGGAAATCCTTCTCACAAAGTCTTTCCTATCAGCTCACCTTGAATACAGCTGTGCTGAAAGGAAAGGGTACACTTACACACCTCGTGTATTTTTTTTCTTATATACAGAGAAGTGTCCAAAGAGTAACGCGTGCCACTGAAGCATGAGTTTGCAGCAATACTGAAACATCAGGCTATACCAGGCCAACAACATTCTTCAAATCTGGACGTTTACTTCATTTTTTTTTCTCATTTGAGTACCAAGATCACAGACTTGGCAATTCTAATACTCAACGGAGGGAAAAAAAAGAGCACATTAGAAAACAAGCACTTTGTAAAAGCATGGGTCTAAATAATGTTCAAGCTAACTGGCACCTAATGATACCACTCCCATGGCTCATCTCCCAACAACCACAAACTCAATCCAAACTGAGAGATCCCTGCCTTGGGGGGGGAGATGTTTGGGGTTTGGGTTTTTTTCAGACAAACACAGGCTTCGGCTATAAAAATCAAGAAAAACTAATGCCATTTCTCTGTCCGTTCTAATCCACTTCTCCGCCTTCTAGAAAATTTGTCCAAGCTGTCAGCTGTAAGGCTTGGAGGACTTCCCAATCGCTTTTTCCTAGCTCCACCACTGCACCCTAGATGCTTCTGCAGCCCTGGCGTAGTCCTTGCGCAGCAAAGAGAGCCTGAACATGGCAGCTTTGCCTTCAAAGAGGAACTGCTCCTCCTCCGAGCCCTGCTCAAGAGAAAGCAGCAGCAGCTACTTACCCTTTAGCACACAAAAAGCGTTCTGCCCAAGATAAGCCGCTGCAGCTTGGGAGCCGACCTAGGATAACTCAAGTTTTTAAGGCTGGATGTCACGACAGGGTCCGGTACAGCAGAAACAAGGGGAGGAAACAGGTTAAGGAAAGGGAGGCTCGTGCTCTGCTGGTTGCAAGCACGGCAGACAGTTGTTGCCTCAGCCCTAAGATCCGAAAATAAAACTCATGGTGCAAAAAGGGAAGATGCAAGTACCTTAAAAATTTTTTTAGTAAAAAGCTGCTATCACTAAATCAAACCATTTTTTTTTCCAAGTGGTTCCTCTGCAGTTTTATGATTTCCTCTGTGGATTTTTCAACATGAAACAATGTACCTAATAAAGCCCCCAAGCCCTTGCAAAACCTGTTGCTTTTAGAAAGAAAAAAGGCAAAATATGAAATCAAAAGATAGTAAAAACACACCGTACCGTAAGATGCAGAAGGAAGATATGGGTGAAGGCTGGAAAGGCTGAAGACAGGAGACAGCCTCACCCAAAACACGATCATTTACTTAATGGTTGCCTCCCTCTCTCCCTCCCCTGCAACTGATCACAGTATTAAGCAAGACTCCATTATAGTTCTCAGATATAGGCTCCATACAGTAAATGAAACCGAAAAGTATTCCCCTCTGCGCAACAGGTTGAGTTCCTTGTCATTTAATTTTCAGTAAGAGGATATTCAACTTCATTTCTCAAGCAAAAGACTGAAATACAGGGTTCAAAGTTATACACAGACAAAACTTCTACAGACATTAGCCTGCATTTCTTTTCAACTATAAACAAGGCAGAAACACTCACTCTTCTTCAAAATATTGCGCTAGAGTTCAGAAGTACATAATTAGGAGAATCAAGGTGGTTTTCATCCACTGAAAGTTTAAAAAGCAATTTGACACACCGCAATTACCTCCAGGATTTTCTTCTCCCATTACAACTACCACTAAACCCATTTTATAATTGGTCTGTCCCTCTGCCATGTACACCATACCCATTACTATTGTTTCTTAACCACCTTCAGGAAAAGGTGAGTACCGGCCCATTTTTTCTGCACAGAACAATTTAACTCCTTCTCTTTTAAAACGACACCGCGGTGGCCGCCGCGGAATCAGACTGTTTCGGCAGAAACAGAACCGCAATTTAAGGTCGCGGGCGTAGAGCGCGATCCATCTTTGAAACGACAAACCTGCCATTTTAAAGCCGCTCGGGACCACGGCGGGCGAACGGCGGGTGGCGGAGCAAAGGTGCCCAAAGCCGCAGCGCCTATCGCTAACACTTTGCCCGGATCGCTTTTTGGACCATGCTCTGCTCCATCCTAACCAGGTCCAGATAAAGGCAGCTTCAGAATAAATCAAATCGGTTTATCGTACAGTCAGCTGGGGGGCGGCTGAAGGATCAGCAGCCTGGCCTGGCACCTCCGCAAGGTTTCACAGGCGACAAAATTATAAAACACAGCAAAATTGCAGGTCGGCTCTGACACTTCTGAAGCATGCTGTTCAGAGGAGCACGGCGGCGGCCGCGGTGCCCTTCGCCCGGAGCGACAGGCTCAGCCCACGGTGCTGCTGCCCCAAAACGTCCCTTCGACTGGCGGCCCAATTTATTTTTTCTTTTTTCCCAAGCGCGCCCTGGTGCTGCACTTTACCAGAAGTTTCCTCTTTCACCCCGACCC
>NW_009260792.1:636435-660332 GCF_000687185.1 Egretta garzetta
CTCCCCTCTCCGAGGCGGCTCACCTCCGAGCGCCCGCACCGAGGAGACCTGATGCAGCATCCCACCCCGCTCCTCTTCACGAGCGACAAATAAACAAACACGTTTCTGCGGACCATCTGGTATTTTCTACCAACGCCGCCTCGCTCACGCTAAACTGGTTAACCCCAGAAAAAAGCGAAACTTCGGAGGGCCCAAACGGCTCAGGGAAATTTAGTTAACACGCAAGTCTTCAACGGAGCACTGACAGGCATCTAACTCCAGAGCCAGGGCTCTCAAGGACCCCCAGCAAATTCCCGATACACTCCTGACGTTCTTCAAACGAACCATCGTGCCTAATAAACAACGCGCTGAAAGGCACCCGGGGCGCAGACGAAAGCAACGTTACGCGCTTCGGATGGGCTCCACGAACTCACCAGGCGCACCAAAAGGCCCAACAGAAATTCAGTCTTAAAAACACAGGGCGGAGAGTGAGGACAGAATTATTTCTGCTTCGTTTTAGCGGGACGGATAAGCACGCGTTCTGTTTGCGGGCTGGCACGTGCCTTCGTTTCCCACCGATTTCCAGAAGGACGGAGTCCAAAGCAGCACGCCGGCCGTAAGGGAAGGCAGGGCACAAAGACCCAAGCCCATGCAGATGACGAGAGGGTGTAACTGCAGGGTAAGGAGGCAGGGGAGAGGAAAAAAAGCAGCAGAGGCGACCTTGCAATGATCAGGGAAGATGTGAGTAAAAACCTGAAGCTACTTCCAGCAAACACATTGAAATAATTCCATGTATGATTAAGTGCAGCTGTCATTAAACCCACCCCAGCAATAATTAAACAGCAGTCCCACAAGTGGTTCGCTAAGCAAAACTCACTCTTTTATCAACAGTAATATCTCCAACCACTGGTTATGTTTAATAACCGAGAAAAAAATGTTGGTTTTACTTCCAAGTAATTCAGCCCCTATGATACCTGCATAGAACTCAAAGGCAAAACTGGCTCCCAGTTTTTTGTTTAAAAAGCAGTTATCCAGGTACAATGTTACTAGATGTATTTCATTATGCTATTTTGCAGCTTGCTTTAGCGGAAGAAAAGCAGCAGCAGCACATTTTTTATGACTTACTGAGTAAAGGTGTCAATTAAGTCACTACTAAAGTAGCTTCGCTACAGCTCTTTATCAAAATCTGTCTTCATTTGTATTTCTCAGTTGAAAAAAGACCACGTGGAGGAAACACCGCGATGTTATTTTAGTCACTATATACTTTCCACCGCTCGCAACAGATGTATTTTCCCTCTTTCCAACAACTTAATTCTAATCCAATCTTACATCTTCAAGTATTTGTCTCTTGTGCTGCGAAACCCCTTGGAAATCATGGGGCACTGAGGGGAGAAATCTGACCCAGGTGCACAACGCTTACAAGGTAACATTGGCACAGGGAGAGTGCCATTTTAATTATTAAAGAAAGTCTAATAGTTATGTTTTACAGGGGGAAAAAAAACAACACAGTCTTAATCCGGGCAATCAACTAAATTGAAAAATCATTTTGTGGTGATGTATGAGCACAAGCTATGCAAACATTTTGCCGTTTCTAAGCTAAATCTGGAAGCAGTATTTTTTGAAAAGCATATGTAAAATGTAAACATATTTAGCAAGAGAGAATGCAGGTGGATGTTGATCCCTGGAACTGTGTCAGGTTTCTTGCTAATTATAATTTCAGCTTAAAGAAGAAGTGACCTTGCCCACTGCTGGGATGAGCATCTCTATGAAACTCAGATGATCGTTTGCCCAAAAGACATAGCTAGACACTGACCAACAGCATGGCTTAAGCCAATTTAAACAGCTTTAGCCCTCCACTCTGTCCCGACTGCATATTCCTCACACCGAGCTACTCCCCCCACTGTTTCCCAGTGCAAATATTTGTGCAGCCACACAGCACGGCAGAGGGTGGAACCCACCAGCGGAAAAGTTAAGGCTGCACAAATAAATAAATAATGGCTAATGCAATTTTCACGTTGCCCTTGGCCCTGGCTCCCAGAGAAAGGCATGCCAAATTACACCCTGAGGGGAGCAGCACAGCCAAGCGGGCCGCACACCAGCTGGGGATGGCAGAGACCTGGATGTGGCTCCCACTTCTGCTGGCCTCATACATGACCCTGAGGAAGCCACTTCTCTTTTCACGCCCTGGTTTGGTAATCGCTGTCTCTCCTTCTCAACTGGCTTTGAAAGCTGCAGGTCTGCAAGAGTGGGGTGGGATGGGATGCTTCCCCAGGAGACGCAGGAGGACACCACAGCAGCCTGCCTGCACAAGGGATGGCATGAGGCTCCGAAGCCATGTGAGGACAGACCAGAGAGCAGCGCTCCAGAGGTATGCTGCCCCACCTGAACAACAGACACGTTTTAGTCTCATAGGTCCGTACTGGGACCGGTGCTCTTTAACATTTTTGCGCTCCAGAGGTATGCTGCCCCACCTGAACGACAGACACGTTTTAGTCTCATAAAAATGGGCCTAAAGGGAGGTTTGTGACTGCTTTCAGCTTTTGTTTTTGGATGGGGGTTGGGGAGGAGAAAATATTATTTTGACAAAGGAAAGGGAGCAGAAACTTTACATTTAAGAGCTCTTTATTTTCCTGCTCTAATATACACAAGCTCACCACATGAGAAGCCTAGCAAGCCCCCATTTATGTGGGACCCCACGGTGCCATTCCTAAAGCAGCTCGAGGTGCTGTAACTTCTCACTGCTATTGCAAGAGGAGATCCCACCATCCTGCTCTCAGCTCAGGCTCATACCACGAACTCACACAGGCTCAGGGCCTCATCACTGGCTCAACACTGAATAAAAATCTGATTTCAGGAACTTCCATTTCATATTTGTTCTTGTAGGATCCCAGTAGGTCAAGCGTTGCAACATATTTAATCTCAGGCATCCCTGTAGGAAAGAAATCCTAATAATCCCATTCACAAGCACGGCAGGGAAGAATCCCTGAGCAATGGACGCGCCCAAGATCACACTGTTATACGTATGGGAGGACAACACTTGAACCAGCCTTAACCCAAGTCTTGAGGCAGCACCCAAACTCCTGCACCTTCCTTTCTCCTTGTATTCAACACCAAGAAACAGTAGTAGCACTGCTACAACATTTTAATACAATAGATATCTATCATGGTGTTACTGTCCCGGTACTTTGGATTTGTGGACTGGCACCTCCCACTGTGGTAAATGCCACATAAAACACAGCCTGAAACTACTCAGGATTTCTAACATTGCTAGATGAATAATGAGCTAAATATTTACATGTGGAGAAACTGCATCAGGAGATTATAAGGTAATTTACTCCTATCCCCAAAGGAAGTCTCTGCTACAGTACATTAGGTACAAAAAAGTTCTCATCACTGTGTTATTTAACAACTTAATCACAAATTCAGACCATGTATTTCCGATATTTTTAAGGTGATTGTTCGCCGTCTACAAACCTCTTGCATTTTCAGAGATTTCAGTAAAAAAGCATCTCAAAGGAGAAGTGTGGAACCCAGGGGTTTGGATACCTGGAGTGCAGCCCACGCAGCTATCAGGTCTTAATTTGCAATTTAAAGGTGTGGTTCAGTGATGTTTTAGTGCACGCTGAGTATAGGCTGAAAGTACAGCAGGATGAATTTGAGACACAGCAGTCTACTTTTTCACTGTGCTGGTCTTCTGAACTTAAGCTGAATTGTAGGAAAGGAAAGGTGCTAGTAAACGAAGCGTGTATGAACAGGCCGCTATTCTTGTCAAAAGCCAGGAGGGAAGGTAGCCTGGTCGCCCTGTGTTTAACTGGAATCCTTCAGATAGTAAATGTCATAATCTTTCAAAATACACAAGAGAGTCTTTCGCAAGTCTGCGGTCAGGAAACTCCCAAGCCTCCAGAAATTATGCCTCGGTAGCAGAAGGGGCGAGAGGTGTTTGAAATGAAATGGATTCACAGCTGAGCACCAGACCACTTTAACCTCGTCCATTTTATGCTTCCAAGTTTGCCTCCAGTGTTTCCTAGTGAAGGCAGTATTTGGCAAAGCGGCTGCCTTTGCCAGCAGCACAGCAACATCCCACACAGCTGCAAACCCCTGACCTTGTACAGCCTTGCACAAACTCTTCTTGGATCACCTCTAAGGTATTCCTAGGTCACATCCCAGAGACGACAAGCCTCTAGGAAAATCTACTTATATAGTCACTTTTCCTCGCTCTCTTAAGTTCCTTCCTTCCTCCTTTTGTTACGGGTTTGCCTCTGCTGAGAAGTACACTTCTCAGTACTTCTGAGAATGGTTTAAAATGTGCTTATATCCTCCCTTCCACTGACAAGCAGGCTTTGGAGGGAAAGAATTGCAAAAATTCAGGTAAGTAAATACAGCTCCAACACAGGATAAGCTCTGATCCACTCTCAGCCAGAAGCTGCAGGCTCCAGCTTCTCTCTGACACTTCTCTACCAACCCCAACTGCGCACTTTTCTCTCCCCATCCTCTCCTTGCACTGGTTCTGGTCCATGCAGTGCCTGTTACACCTTCCACTGATCCCATTAAAGACCTTAATGTGGCAAAAGCTGACTGGGGTGGATGGGGAGCACTGGCAGCCCTTGAATCACTGTAGAAACGCTGTGATGAGCACTGCCAGCAAAGGACATAGGGCCTGCCTCTGCAAGGGGTAATGAACTTCTAGACTAGCCCACCACAAAGGTAAATTTTCACTCTAAGGCTCACATGATTGCACAATAGCTGAAATAAGCTCGAGGCACCATTACCTGGGGGATGCTGCAGGCAGAGAGAGGGGACAAAGATGCCGCTTAACCCATGGCTCTCAGACCTGAGTGAGCTCTGTTCCACCCTCCCTCCGCACACTACTTGCCCATTTGTTTTGGAAAGTGCACTAGAAGTCATTTAACATCCTATAAACACATCTGCCAGTAGGTGTGACAGAAGTCACACTTGTAAACCCACAGCTCTGAGGCAGTCATACAAAGAAATCAAAATAAGGACAGGACAAATTTACAGCTGATACTACTTCTCTCAGCAGGCTTTAGATGCCCCCCAAAAAAATCACAAAACAGAAAGAATTAAACCATGATCTGCAAATGTTTGTAAATCACGTGCAACATTACGCTCAGCACTTGTCAGGCCACACCTGGAACCTGTGCACAGTTCTGGTCCCCACTATACAAAAAAGAGGTGGACGGACTGGAGGGGGTCCAGAGAAGGGCCACCAAGACGATCAAAGGACTGGGAAGGCTGCCGTATGAGGACAGGCTGAGAGAACTGGGTTTGTTCAGCACAGAGGAAAGGAGGCTCAGAGGGGATCTCATCACCACATACCAGTACCTTACGGGTAGCTACAAGGAAGATGGAGAGTCCCTTTTTACAAGGAGTGACACCGAGAGGACACGGGGGAATGGACACAGGTTGCTGTTGGGGAGATTCCGACTGGACACGAGAGGGAACTTTTTCACCATGGGAACAGTCAACCATTGGAATAATCTCCCCAGGGAAGCAGTTGACTCTGCCACATTGGACACTTCTAAGACTCAGCTGGACAGGGTGCTGGGCCGTCTTGTCTAGGCTGTGCTCTTACCTAGAAAGGTTGGACCAGATGATTCTCGAGGTCCCTTCCAACCTAGGATTCTATGATTACCTGGCTTTCTCAGGTGACAAGACACGAGAAACCATCGTGCCTCACCTAACATTCTCACTAACCACATTCAGACAGGCGCTTAAGGCTCCTGCATCCTGAAACCCAACTCACTTACATACTGCTGCTTCCTGGTCCTTCATTCGGGATCACTACACTGATCCAAAAAGGCCAACATCCCTTCTATCTTTGAATACTGTCTCTAGGCGCTGGTCCATCATGGGCCCTACAACAAATAAGGCAACTAATGGAAAGACTGGGATGTAAACGGGCAAGAAATGTATTTTATACCACCGAATGGGTAACCCTATATGGATATTTTTTTTTTCCATCTAGAAGAGCTTACTTCTTGAAAAGACAGAAACAAATTCTGAAACAAGGCAGAAGATAGTGTAGTTCTACTGAATGTCCAAGTATAGCTACGCACTGTAACGGTAATGCTATTTTATGTACAGAACACCTCACTACAACATAATTGCAGCAAAGAAAGCCAAAATGAGGTCATTTTTCTGTGGTAATAATTACT
Source organism: Egretta garzetta (assembly GCF_000687185.1). Taxonomy (NCBI): domain Eukaryota; kingdom Metazoa; phylum Chordata; class Aves; order Pelecaniformes; family Ardeidae; genus Egretta; species Egretta garzetta. The sequence goes on from NW_009260792.1 coordinate 642,591, forward strand.
GGAGAGAACCAGCAAGGGCATAGCAATACAATGTTTTTATCCCGAAGTCTCACATGGTATGTGTACCAGCCCTGCAAATTCTCTAAAAATACACTTTAATATCATACAAGGCTATACAATCCTGACTGCAGTGAGATTACGCTAGATCCACAGCTTTCCAAAGGAAATGATCACCTGGTTGTACAGCTGGTTTGAAAGACAAGCATTAGGTCGCCTATCTATTTCTATGGATTTGCACTCAAACCAGAGCTTTTAAGCAAACAGGAGTTTCCAGCTATTGTGCAAGAAAGGCACAAACGTGAGGAGATAAGTAAGCACGAAGTAACATTGATAAACACTGTTAAAATTAAAAAACATACATATGGAAGGAAAGGTTAAGATTTTCCAAGAATAAGAAAGAATCTTTCCAGAAGGAAAGTCAGTGTTGATTCTTTAATCTGCCACAAGGTGAGCTTCAGATCCCCCACTATTATAGTCCTTCAGAGCTCTGTTGCTTTAATGGGATGGTTATATTTGCTCTGGAGTCCTTGCAAGGACAATTTTTAAGAATACAAGCTCAGTCTAAAACTATTAGGGATGTTACCATGCCAGTAACAGTAAAGTTAGCCTTTGCTCTTTTCCTTTCTAACACATACAAAAAAACTTAAAAATTCCAGAACTATTTGTAAACTTGTTGTTCTGTGGGTTTTGGTTTTTTAATGTCAGAATTTTGTCATCCCTGATATAAGACAGAAAAAATTAAAAATCGGACAAATGAATGAATAGAAATATATACCAAGTGAATCTATGTTGCAAATACATACAGCAGGAACATAAAAGCAAGGACTGGGTGGGTTTTATGTAGTCAAACAGTGGTTTCTTAACTGGGACACTCTGTAGTCCGCTGAGGAATCCTCATTAAAAAGCTATATTTTTCCTCTTCTCATTCTGTGAGTCACTCATTACATTTTTGGATGTTGCAACACATTCATGAATAATAAACACACGCTGGGAAGAAGAAAAAAAAATATCCAGTGTTCACACTGGATATTTTTACGTCTATATTTATCAGTATAAAAATCAAATCAAGAACGAAGATCTGTAGAAGTTTCTATGCAAGGAATGCTATTAATCACAGCCAAAGTACTTGGTATAGCCATGGAGAAGCGTACAGATAGGCACAGAAGTTACAGCACGGCAATGTTAGTATTACTATTATTGTTTGGCCTTTATACAGAGCGAGAGGCTAGGGGGAGGGATCATAATGTTCCCCATCAAACCCTCTCCTAAGGGAGAACAGCCAGGCACCGCCCTTAGCTAGACAGTTCTGGACCCAAAGCTCTTCTTTTGCAGCTGGTTTGTTTTGGGGTTTTTCTAATTAATTTGCTGTTAAAAGCTAGAGAGTGAGGTTGCCGGAGACTGCGCAGTCCCAGAAAGTCAGCCGTGCTACAGGAAATTATTGTTGATATCTTGAAGAAGTACCAAGGAATTATTTATTCACGTTTGTGTTTTAGACAATAACAAAGAGCATCTAGCATACGCACACAGCGGAGTGGTTGCTGCAAGGTTTTCCTCTGACTGGAGCAGTGGAAAAACTGCCTCTATTCCAATTTTTGTTGTCCTTTCAATCCCGCCAGCCTAGGCGGACCGTACTGGCTAACTCACATACTTGTGCCAACTCCGTGTACAGATGCAGGCCAAATTTATGGAATTAAAGGAAATTCAGATAGACATCATTTTCTGAAAAATGTTGAGCTAGATTTCCACAAATATTTTAGATGCTTATGAGAATGCAACAGGGTATTTCTGCACTGCTCAGGATGTGAACACAAAGAAAAGGAAAGTCTGTTTATTACTGCTCTTCCAGCTGCTCTAATTAATGGAAAAAGATAAAAGTGCTAACTTGGAGAGGCAGGAGAAAAAAAAAAAAAATAGGTTGTGCAAAAAAGATCATGTGAACGAATCCATTTTCTATCACAACTCATTCAGATAGAGAACTGGCTATTAAAGAACTTACTTGCTTGTTCCGACAACGATCAATACTTCTAGTAGCAGGCTTACCTATCCAAATGCATGCTACATCAACCAACTGGTGAATACGTAACTCACAGAGAAGAGAGGAAAAAAATGAAGACTGCAGGACACAAAAAGGAGGGGTGTCAGGGAGCGCGGGGCTGCAGGGAAGGTGGACTGACAACTAGAAGGCCAATGTTTTGTTTTCTCCGAGACATTTCAAGTTGCACAAACAGCAGCCTTGCACCTCTACGCTGATCTTCAGCTGGGTGAGCAGTCCTACCAGCAAACCCTGTAAGATTGCAATCCTGTGGGTCACTCCAAGAAACCAAACCGCCACCTCTACTATTGTCACTTGGCCATAAAAACAAGGTATGGCAGTTGGACGTATCCTAGAAGATACCATTGCACGTACACACACAGGCTCAGTTCCAGAAAAAATCTCTGCTACTACCATGTGTTTTCCAAAAGCCTACCAGGAATCATCTTTTCTTGATCCTGTGGTTTAGGAAGCCCTGAAAACAAAATCAGGAACCTGAGGCTAAGAGAACTAGAGGGCATTATGGCAGGCACGGTTTCCCAGATGTGATTTTTCTCCTGCTTTCCCCTAACAGAGGTGATTTATTTAACGGAGGGAGCTTGATATTCTCCTTGAGTAACTCATAAACACTTAGTATTCTCAGTGCTCCACCCAAAGTACTATGTATACATTTATGTTTATTATTTTAGTCTAATATTATAAATTTAGCATTTCAGTATGTATGTTTAACCACCAAGGCCACCCAGATGATCAAAGGACTGGGAAGGCTGCCGTATGAGGACAGGCTGAGAGAACGGGGTTGGTTCAGCACAGAGGAAAGGAGGCTCAGAGGGGATCTCATCACCACATACCAGTACCTTACGGGTAGCTACAAGGAAGATGGAGAGTCCCTTTTTACAAGGAGTGACACCGAGAGGACACGGGGGAATGGACACAGGTTGCTGTTGGGGAGATTCCGACTGGACACGAGAGGGAACTTTTTCACCATGGGAACAGTCAACCATTGGAATAATCTCCCCAGGGAAGCAGTTGACTCTGCCACATTGGACACTTCTAAGACTCAGCTGGACAGGGTGCTGGGCCGTCTTGTCTAGGCTGTGCTCTTACCTAGAAAGGTTGGACCAGATGATCCTTGAGGTCCCTTCCAACCTAGGATTCTATGAACCTTATAGCCCATTTTGCCCTGCATTTGCCAAGGGTCTACCAGTTTTAAAGACATCTGTGCTCTGGAAAACATCTCACCAGCCCTAGTGGAATGATTTCAAGTCCCTCTACCATCAATGGACAGATGAGACCTAAATTTGAGGGCAAAGCGCTCACATCCTAGGACAGCAGCCTTAATTCTGAGAGTTTCATCCATTCCTTCTCTGTGACCAGTTTTATTTCCTGAACTCTCACTTTTAATGCTATCCCTTTTTTAGCAAGATACATTAGAAATGTATTCCAGTGTTACATATCAGACAAAAAAACCTTGTGACAAACTTGTGACTGTGGTCATAGAAATATTCCTACATTTCAGACACTACTGAAGAGTAACATCAGACTAATCTAATTTTAATATTGAGGATAAGAATAATCTAAGCAGCTTTTCAATTATCTCCTTCAGGAAGGAAAAAGAGTGAAAAAAAAAGACTTTTGTTGTTGTTGCCATTTTATTAATTGCCCACATCCTCAGGCCTGTTGGTTTTAGGACATGAGCCGGAGGGAGCTTGATATTCTCCTTGAGTAACTCATAAACACTTAGTATTCTCAGTGCTCCACCCAAAGTACTATGTATACATTTATGTTTATTATTTTAGTCTAACATTATAAATTTAGCATTTCAGTATGTATGTTTAACCACCAAGGCCACCCAGATGATCAAAGGCTTGGGAAGGCTGCCGTATGAGGACAGGCTGAGAGAACGGGGTTGGTTCAGCACAGAGGAAAGGAGGCTCAGAGGGGATCTCATCACCACATACCAGTACCTTACGGGTAGCTACAAGGAAGATGGAGAGTCCCTTTTTACAAGGAGTGACACCGAGAGGACACGGGGGAATGGACACAGGTTGCTGTTGGGGAGATTCCGACTGGACACGAGAGGGAACTTTTTCACCATGGGAACAGTCAACCATTGGAATAATCTCCCCAGGGAAGCAGTTGACTCTGCCACATTGGACACTTCTAAGACTCAGCTGGACAGGGTGCTGGGCCGTCTTGTCTAGGCTGTGCTCTTACCTAGAAAGGTTGGACCAGATGATCCTTGAGGTCCCTTCCAACCTAGGATTCTATGAACCTTATAGCCCATTTTGCCCTGCATTTGCCAAGGGTCTACCAGTTTTAAAGACATCTGTGCTCTGGAAAACATCTCACCAGCCCTAGTGGAATGATTTCAAGTCCCTCTACCATCAATGGACAGATGAGACCTAAATTTGAGGGCAAAGCGCTCACATCCTAGGACAGCAGCCTTAATTCTGAGAGTTTCATCCATTCCTTCTCTGTGACCAGTTTTATTTCCTGAACTCTCACTTTTAATGCTATCCCTTTTTTAGCAAGATACATTAGAAATGTATTCCAGTGTTACATATCAGACAAAAAAACCTTGTGACAAACTTGTGACTGTGGTCATAGAAATATTCCTACATTTCAGACACTACTGAAGAGTAACATCAGACTAATCTAATTTTAATATTGAGGATAAGAATAATCTAAGCAGCTTTTCAATTATCTCCTTCAGGAAGGAAAAAGAGTGAAAAAAAAAGACTTTTGTTGTTGTTGCCATTTTATTAATTGCCCACATCCTCAGGCCTGTTGGTTTTAGGACATGAGCCCTTGCTGCTTTGCACGAGCTAGGAGCAGCTTTCTCCCTGCTATTCTCTGTTCTATGAGAAAAACTAACTCCCCTACCCTAAACAAGTGTCCTTTAATTCCTTTCTTGCTAATCCTTAATGCATGCAGCAGGCTGCTGCTTCCCTAGAAGATCCCAAGTAACCTATCTGAAGGTTGCAGCTCCGGGTGATTCTAACAGGGTTAGGTACATTATTTCTATTAACTTTCTAAAAATATACTAATTTCCCTCCATACTATTCAAGAAAATTACATTATCCACTGAGTGCTGTCAAAGCTACACAAGTGTATCATTTGTGCACCATTGTGGCAGAAGTAAGATCTGGAGGTGCGGGAATTACGCAACAAAATTATACAGCACGTAGGAAAAGTCACTTGTACCATTAAGGGACAACTAGCAACACCAGACAGCAAACAGAAAAGATACCACCTGCATCATCAGGAGATGCACATTTGCATTTTTGAGGTGAAATGGCAGCTGGATACCGTATGGGGAGGGAAACGGGGAGGAGGGAGCACCACACTTTGGGTACAAATCCACAGGAAACCTGGCTCTTTACTTAAGATGCCCAGGGAACAATTCATGTTTACAGGCAGAAAAGAGCAGACTAAGATCTGCAGGCCAAAGTTAATACAGCAAAGACGTTTTAATCTGCAGAGACAAAACAAAACAGAAGAATGAAGAAAATAGCATATAACTGAGTAGTTGTGTTGGCTCAAGGACTGTTTTCTTCCACACTTCCGTATTCCTCAAAATGGGGCGGGGGGGGAGGTGGTGTAATATAAAGTGTAAATATATGGACTTCTCCTTCCTAGTTCTACTTAACTAAAGAAAATTATAACCAGGAGCTCACCCCTTTGCCCTTGCCTTCCACCTTGCAGAACATCATTACTGGCGTAACTACACAAGTCTTAAAAAAGGGAATTACTTTTACTAACACAAGGTCATTCCTCTTACCCCTATATCCAAACTGGTCAAAAAATGCTGCAAAGTCAGTTCTCCTAAAGGGTTTTGGGTGCCAGTATTTCTGGGTGAGAAGACTTGTGTTAGGTGAGGTTTATTCCGTGAGTGGGAGGGGAGAAGATAAGAGGGTCCTACTCATGACTTCACTTGATGTTGTATTCAAAACATCCCCTAAGTCAAGTATTAAATTACTACACATTTTATGGGAAAGGTCAAAGTACATGATGAAGTCCTTCACTCTCTCTCCTGACTTGGACCCGTAAAGAATCGATTTTATGCAAATGTTGTCAAATGTCAGCCCAAGAGACACTCAAAAGAATAAAGCCAAAACAAGACAACTGAAGAAAAATACCCTCAAGATAATTTAAAGATGCTATTACAAAGCAAACTGAGAAGTAAGCAGAACATAGTTAAGGTAGATGCAAATACACCATTACATATTGGTTAACATTCTGACTCCCAAGTACCAAGACTTTTCCCCAAACCATAATATTTATATAGTGTGTACATATATATCATGTGTATATACGTATACTATATGACTGTATATACAATATAGTATATGGCTATACATACACTATGCAGCTTCCAGTGTGCTGGGAATCCATGTTCAGAAAAACATTGCAAAGGAATTATGAGGACATCTGACTGACATCTCTCGGTTAATCTGAAACACCACAGTTGGACATTTTTGCTTTTGTATTCCACACCCAACATATTTTGGTGCACTCAGGTTCAGTTTTGTTATGAAGCTCCTGTCTGACACACCATCCAACATCTCAGAATGGTTTGGGTTGGAAGGGACCTTCAAAGACCACCTAGTCCATCGCCCGCCATGGGCAGGGACATCTTGCACTAGATCAGGTTACTCAAAGCCCCGTCCAACCTGATGTTGAACACTTGTTCATCCACACCATCTCTCCGACTCTGAGCAGGGCATAAATATGCTTCTGCTAGCTGTGCTCGTACAAGCCCCCAAAAGATGTCTCATCATCCATTTATTTTCACTTTTATTCAACACCAAAGATATAAAGACTTGAAATCCTCTGAAAAAAAACCCCAAACATCACTAGTGAGATAAAATGGAGCTGGTGACAGGCTACTCTTTCATATATTCTTTTCCCCCACATCCTTGACGGGGCCTTGTTGCCTCAGTTTCCCCATCACTGTCCCCTTGGGTCTGATCACTGGCACCAATCCCAAGCTAAGAACAGCACCAGACTCCCCCCACAGAGCTGCTCAGGGCTTTCCGTACCTTCCTCCCCGATTGTAAAGCACAGCAAAGCAAGCCCAGACTGTCTAAAAGGAACTGGGAGGTCTTGAGCTTGAACACTTGGCCATACACAACTGGGAAAGCTCTGGTGCTTCACTGATAGCTGCCACTCACTTAGAAAATCTGATCATTAATTAAGGGAAAAAACTGCCTGTCCACGCTTCATGCTCTTAATCTCCTCAAAACTACACCACGCTAATGCAATGTTTGGGAGAGGAGGAGGAAGAAATCTAAGCTGTAACTACAGATGATTGTTGTTCTTCAACATTACTAGGTAGCAGCATTCAGATTTGAGCCATTTTCCTCACATTTGGAAAAAATAACATTTTGTTCTTAAAAAATCCTTCAGTAAACAACTGTCCACCCATTAAGTTAGGTGAGACAAATTTAGTTTTCTCATTATGGGTAATGAATTCAACTCAACATTCCTCTACACGCCCTGATCTAGCTCCCTGTTGTTCTACAGCAGTTTAAATTATCTCGATTTTATCAGAGTTTCTTATATGTCTCATTTCCCTGGCTCATATCCTGACAGTTAGAAGGAGAAAACTACTTTGGATCTACCTTCTATTTCCTTCCCTTCCTAATCTGTTTTACCTAGTTTTCTTTCATCCCCAGCTCTGTTTCCTATTCCTTAGGCATAAGAACGAACATTCAAGATACACATTTTGGAATAAAGATGGAAGAATTTGATTGCGGTGGCTCCACCGAGCAAAAGCATAGAGATGTCTGGTTTTAAGCCACCCAAGCTGCGACCCTGTTCCATCCAGAATCCAGGTATGGTAGTCATCTCCTCACCTGCATATCTGGAACTGGTAAGCAGGTTCTTTTTCTGGCAGATAAAACAAGTAATCTCAGGAAAAGGTTTTCCCCAGAAGGCTGAAAAAACACCTTTAGGATTTTTATTTCTACTTGTCTTTGGTTTACTAAAAAAAAAAATTGAAGAACATGATTTAGAGACCTGATTAGATAAGAAAGGAGGGATACAGTAACAGTGTTCATAGAGCCACCTTCTCACACCAGTCCTCCAATTTATTTAACACAGTATCCAAATTCACTGGTTTTCCTATAACACTTCCCATTTAGAATAGCTTCCTCCGCTAAAATGCAGTCATTCTGCAAACATGAATGCAGCGCTATACAACAGAACAAAAATTATTTTTTTTCCCTTAAATCACACCTGCACAAATACTTGTGCCTATTGAAACACCTGTAGTAAGACTACTGCTCAGTCGTGCAAAACTGATACTTTTCCACCTCCAAAAAAAAAACCACCAAACAACCAGAAAAAGGATTTTTTTATAGGTTTTCCACCACACATCTTAAACCAAAAGCTCCAATGAACTATGCAGTCTTTTAATTATATTTAATAAAACTACATGTCTTGACATCAATCTGGAACAAGAAAAGGGAGGATCAGAGAATTCAGAAAAGTAAGCAATATTCTTGACAGGTATTGAAGCAAAGACGTTAAGACCTGGAACCTAATCTGAGTCTTAAAGCATGTGAAGAAGTACACAGTATTTATCACTAATTCTCCACAATAAAGGCAATTCCCTGTACAACTACCTTTTTTCTTCAGAAAAACATGAAACGAGTCATTTTCTTTCACAAATGTGTAAGAGATTGGGGAAAAACCCAATACCCCCACACCTAGCTAGTAAAGACGACGAGAGGGACTTGTACAGTAACAGCCTCGTGTATGACTTGACCTTGTAGCTGCTCGTCACATGGCAACAATAAAGCAGAGACTATGAACTCCATTTCTGATACAGCTTTTACTTCAGAGGGACAAAACACAACACCTACAAAAGTTAATGTATTGGTTTTTCTCACAGGAAAAATATGGAGACCTCTTAAGCAAACAGCATCCTGAAAACCTGCTGTGGCTGTTCAGCTGCCTGACCTCTGTTTTAGATTGCCCCAGAAAATACATCCAGAGGCAAAGCGAGTAGCTAGATTGGAGTTTAGGTAATATATGCAATAACTCACCTTGAGTGAGGTACATAATGATGCAATTACCCCCTCCCCTCCTGAAAGAGTACAAAAATGATAAAAGTATACCAGTAAATTTGATGGCAAGGAAATGAAAAATATTTAACATTAATAGATGTGTCCTGGAAAATTTTCACAGTTAGTCATTTGCCAAGAATATAAAAGTAAATTTCTGGCTCTCACCATCTTGATGGCAATATATTTATGGTCAGAAGCCAGTTAATTCATTCATTAAAATATTACACCTGTAATGGTTGAAAGGTTTTACTATGCTGTAACAGTAACATTTGAAAACTGAATTTGAAAAAGCCTTAGTAAAATTTTTTACAAACCCTAAAGACTAAATCTGTTTAACCCGTAAAATTTGTTCAACGAGGAAAACCTAAAAAAAAAAAAAAAAAAAAACAAAACCAAAACCCCAAGGCCCTAAAGGTTTGTTTTGGATGGCTCAAGATGAAAGTTTCACTTGAAAAGGCACCCAGCGAAAGACAGCTGCACAGAGCAGGCAGATACCCAAATACGTAAGGAAAAAAAAAAGCTCAGCGCTGCTTCAGCATAGATAAGCAGGTGCTGGGGGACCTATTCTCCGCACGCAATTACACGTGGGTATAATTCCCCGCTCCCAGAAGGAAACACAAAGGTGAAATGCTGGCACAAGTCCGCCGGCACAAGGCTGGAGGAAGGTTTACACTTCAATAGACTGCGGACACATCTCATTTCCACGATCTCCCACTAACGCACCACTGATTTCCTCAGCCCTCCCCCTAGGAGCTCCTCAGTATGGTTCCCAGAACCTGCCTCAGCTTTGCCACCCAGGCTTCCCAGTCACTTTCCACCGAAATAAGTCTACTGTTTAAATCGCGTAAGCTAAGCAAAATAATTTTGGCAGAAACAGAAGGGCTCCTGCGTTCAGCTGGCAGGTCTGGGGGCAGCAGTCAATGCCGGCAGAAGATAAGTGACAGTCTGCTGGGGGTGACCAGTGGAGAAGAGTGGTAGCCATCAGAGTCACGGGCACGAAGGCCAAGCTCCTGTACGTCTTACACATGCCACAGCCGTGCTCCTCCTCGGGATGCCTGTGCAAACTGCCACTTCCAGAGATGGCATGAGAAATCCAGTGCCTTTGCCTGCTCAGCCATCCCTCAGGCCTAACATGTTAATTAGAAGATGACTGCCTGTGATTAGGATCCATACCAGTTAAAGGTCAGCCATTTCATTAGACGGCGCTGGCTGGCTCTTGGGTATTTCTCTCCTGTGCACGTGGGGACACGTGTGGAGAGCAAGGAAAAGTACTGTGCCAGAGCTGCCTGCAGGCCAGTTCGCATCGAAGTTATTTTTCTGAGGTAGCGTATCTGTTTGGAGAAATTACTGCTAGAAATATTCAAGCACTGGACTTTCTTCCGGAGCTCCGTATCGGCTTCATTTCTGTTGCGCCCAATCTGCGCCCCAGGAAACAGAACGGGAGGGAGGAGGCCCAGTGTCCAGGCCGAGGTGGTATTGGAGCTCGCTGTCATTTCACTCGGTACAAATGGCTGCGTGACAACAAGGAACGGTCTTCCTTAGGCTCGAGGGGAAACATATTTTCATGCATGAATGAATTCAGTCATCTGTGCTTAGTTACTCAGTTTGCACATTTTTGATGTTTAAGTCAGTTGATCTCCCCCAAAATACCGAAGTTTCTGAAACTGCAATGGACCATGCTCTTTTCCTAGAGATTTACTGCTCCTTAGGTAACACATCATTATCATGACATGTTGGATCAGTCAGTGTTCCTACAGCAGCATATGAACGCTAAATACTGTAACCATCCATTTTCTGACTAGCCTTGCTGTCCTTTTACCCACAATACCACTTCCCCTGTCATTTATCTTAAAAAAAAATACCAAATCCTATACCACAGGGTAGCATAACCTCCTCACCTCTTCAATTGTTTAAACTGGTGACCAAGAGGGCTCTTTCAGCTTCCCTCAGATCAAACGTATCTGCTGTCATTCTCTTGACCAACATTGAGAGACCTTGCAATTTCTCATTGAACTTCCCTTCTTAACAAAACTAAAGAGCAGGGAACAGATGCCAGGATGCTGTTCAACCCCCTCTTGCCCAAAAAAACTCTCTGAAGGTCTGCAGCAAGTTGCAGATCCTACAACTTTCCCACCAGCGGTTCCACTTCTCAACCACCAGCTCATGTCCCCCCCCCCCCCCCTAAATGACACAGCGGCAGCGTCTCTCCGAGCAGCAGCAGATGCTGAAACAGAAGCTGTAGCAGCAGATAACCGTGTGAGCGACCTTCTGCCAGGGCTCGGAGCGTGCTCGGTTTCCTACCTGAATACATGAAGCATAAACGAGTTGCGGAACAAGGTCAAGCAAGCTGGAACACCTCATTAAATTTCATCGATGCCTGTATGACCAGATACTTCAGACACTGTAACTGCCTGATGTCACTATTGTATTAAATGAGGAAAGGGACAGGAATATCACGCTGCCTAGAGCACGCGGGCGAATCTGAAATAGTAGTTTTTAACAAGAAAAAAAGATATTTCTGTATACGCACATAAATAAAAGAAGGAAATTAAACCAATTCTGGAGAGCCGGAAAAATTACACCTTCACTGGCCACAGATAGGCTGGAGTAGGGACTGCATGGGAAGTTTGCACACACACAGCAGATACAGAATAATACATTCAATAAAAACACCTAACTCTGCTATCTCGATTACAGTTACACTTGGCACCAGTGAGGGGAGAAAACCAAACCTGGCAGAGAACTAGGTCCTACTACTATTTCTAGCCTTTGTTAATTCGGTTGTCTGGATGCGTAATTACCCTACACACACACAATTTGTGCTGTTAGGTGTACAACGGTCAGTTATATAGCTTGGCTATTTAATAGTATTGTGTTCAAATTTGATATGCCCCCTGAGATGGACATAGGTCGCTTAACAATTCTGTGACTTTAAATCTCAGCCTAAAACACTGTTTCACTTCACAGCCAGCAAGGGAATAAAACTCACTAAATGTTACAAATGCAGTTAAGTTGTCATGAGGCGGGAAACTACAACCCATGAGTGCACTGTCAAACCAGAGATCATGTGGCGATACTCATTATCATCTCCATATTAACCCAAGTTTTAGCCAACTACTGGAACATTAAAATAGGATTCAAAATTTACTGTCAATTCTTTGATTTTGCCATTTTCCAAGAAGAAAATTATTAAGTAACCTGACTAGAGCTCTTAAAAACCGAAAACATCCAACCCGATTTGTGCTTCAGTCGTGATTTGGATCCTGTATCTCCCGGAAATCAATAGAGCATTAATGCCAAAGAACGGAGCGACAGGCATACGGGCCACACCCTAGAAGGCTGCGCTCTCATTATTTTCTCAAACATGCACATCTCAATAAGGCAGCTGAGGAAAGTGGTTTTAGAAATCATGTTTGAGAGGAGTACTTTAGCACTTGAGTATTTCCAAGTAAGCGGAAATACTTACATCCATGTTTTCGAGAAGTCTAGAGATACTGATTTGCAAGAACTTAGGCTCTTCAAGTTTCAGTTCTTCTCAACAGGAAAACTTCCAGTAATGTCATCCTGTATAGAAGATGCAATTTGTTACCTTAAAACATTTATAGGATGTTTTAAAGTGTGAATGAAAAAGCCCAAATTAAGTCCACTGTGTGAAATACTGAACATCAGATCCTGGTATGCTTTTGCATACCATGTACCCTAGAGTGGGTAGAACAAAATCAATTTTCTACAGGAAGAAATACTTTATAAAGTGCATTTATTCTAGCTCAGATGACAGGGGAAAAAAATGTGTCTGTCTCTTATATTAAAAAGAATGAACTGTGGAATTATAAAACATCTCGTAACTATCTAGGCTCAAGTGCAATTCCCAGGCCAAATTAAACCTTCAGCTTTATTGTGAACCTGCCTGAAAAAGAAATCTGCAGGTAACGCTTCAACTTGATTCGAGCAGTCAGTCGTGTGTTTCAGGTTACGAAATTATTTCACTGCCATAACTTCTGTTGCTTTAGCGACTGCTGGGGGTGCTGTGCTGCCGAGCCATACGCACGCGTGCCCCCATCTCCAGTGTCTGCTTGCAGCAGGAGATCTGCCATGAGAAATGAGGAGAGGCATGCCCGAAGGACAGAGAGGTGGTTAAGGGGAGAGTGGGCTTGCAGGCAACATGAGCCCTCTGCAGCTGACTTCTGAACGGCGGGCGATGTCCTTCCCTATCTAACGGCAGTGGGAATTTCTTCATCCCTGAATACAGCTGTCAGTATCCTGGGCAAAGAAAGATGGTACATCAACCGGGGAATATGAGAGGACTCTGTACGGACAGAGAGAGTGAGGGAGGAAGGTGAGTAACTGATATCCTGTCTCCAGCTGCCACCAGATGTTGATGCTCTGGACTAAAGTATACAATCATTAATCATAACCACAGAAATCAAATTAAGCACCAAGAAAAAATGGTCTTCCTGACCCAAAAGAAAACCAGCCAAGTTCTGAAGCGTGACATTTTATTATAATCTTGTCCAAGGTAGCAACATGGGCTACAATATGTGAAAAAGCACTACAAATTATCTTGTTTTCTCAATCCAGGGGAAAAAGTAGGTGAACAGAGCACACTCCTTCCCCATCCTACACACACTGGAAACATCCTCCACCGAACCAAGCCAAAGCACATCTTCAAGAAGGAAACCCCATCTCTCTTTATACACTCCCAGCAACAGCAAATCCGTTACAATTGCCCTCATTGCTACTTGCTATTTCAAGGTACAACATACCTAACTTCAGCTCCCGGACACTGGATGTCTCCGTAGGGTCAGTTAAGTATTATATATTTTCCTTACATATACGACCAATATATACGGGCATCATTTCCTCTCTCAGTCTCTTCTGAGCTGGATAAACTCTGTACACCCTGCATTGTGAAGCTTGGTTTCCAAACCCTGGATCACTTTTGTCATTGTGCTCTTACTAATTTTCACATTCTTCCTCACGTGCAAGCAGCAAAACCAGACACCAAATTCCCATCATCTTACTAATGCCACGTACTTTCCTATTTCTGTGCAATATTTATATTGCTATACAGCCAAAGACCACACTTCAGTCGCAGCATTACAATGAAAACTCCTGTTGAGATGATTCTCTGCACAAATTCTTAAGCCTTCTTTCAGCTTTCCAGTTCGCAGACAGTCTCCTATCCTGCTGGTGTAACTGCATTCCTGGTTCCTTGTATCTGGCTGCACGAAAAATGCCTTCTGCTGGATGCTAACCATTTAAAAAAGCGATTTGGAGTACGCCGTACTAGTAACTCATTTCACATGCGCACAAAACTGCATGTAATCTGTTGGTAACGATGAGATACCATCACAAAAACTGCAAATATAATGATACTAAACAGCCTTACACCAAGATCCAGCCCCCAGGGGACCCCACAAGAAACAGCTGCACTCCCATAGAAGAAAGGCACGCCTAAGTTCCTCTCTAAACGAAGAAAGATTTATGAAGCAACTTTGCCAATGTTTGTGGTATTTATTCCACAGTGACTCCATGGCACAATTGTTTTAAACTCACACTTTGCTGCCGAGTTAATAGATGCATCAGGGACACAATATAGGGTGAGTCTGCTACAATAGAACAGTTGATGAATAGCTTAGGAATTTGGGAGATATGTTTTTTTACAATTCAAAACGCTGGAAAGCAATTTGCTCTAGTTCTACTGTAAATTGGTCTTTAACAATTGTTAAGTCATTCTGAGAGATTCAGAACAAGTAAGCTCTGGCTTGTCACTTATTTCAGAGGCTCCATTTTAAAGTTTTCCATTTTTCAGGCAGGAAAACAACAACGAATAACGCAAGGAAAAGCATTCATACAATTACCCAAAGAGTTTTAGGTTTGATTCTCCATTTAGAAAAATTGAGAAACAACTGGGTGCCAGTCAGTCAACTGGGTAACCTATTAATTAATATCATAATTCAGCAGTGTATTTCCATGTACATAAACATAGACACAGTATTGATGAAGCTTGTAGCACGGCCTATTAGGCAGCTGCTGAACACTTTTAATGCAAGATGCTGCTTCCAGCTGCTTGTAACTTGGCCAGACTTCGACTGTTTGGGTTGAAATTTTCCAAGTTGAATGTCTGGCTCAGGCTAAATTTTGTTCCATGTGTTGTAGAGGTTGCCTCCGAGGGAGGGGTGCAGAAAGAGGTAGACTGCGATTAGAAGAACTTGGCCAAAACACTTCAGCTGTTTTCAGAACAAGACCAGGGAAAATACTGTCTTTTGACATTAATGGAAATCTCCAGCAAACTTGGAAGGCACCCTTCCAGCTCTGGGTGGCAGATTTGAAATCTGACATGAAGGCTGGAGCCGCTATATCGGAGGTGTCCATTGTGCTGTCCCCATGAAGAATCCACCATCATTTGGTCAAACGTCCAAAGACGAAACACACTTTGTGCATTTTCAGCAGGTGTTTGCTAGGCCACATCCCCATTCTTCTCAACTCCTCATGCCAATCAGACAACATAGGCCATCCCCACAGCAATAAGCGACTTCTCCCCCAGCACCCGTGCAGGACAGGGTTTTTAATTAATTGCCAGCTCAAATAACCATGCTCCAAGCCAGGGAACGGCAGCAGGCTCCAGGCTTTCCACGTGGGGGCTGGTGGAGGCCACAATGGCACCAGGTACTTGGGGCATGAGCACGAGCTCTGCTTCTCCTTGCCCTTTCCCTGCCCCATCCTTCACATCAACAACAGACCCACAGCCACGACCTACCACCACCAGTTACCCTCAAGAGAGAGCTCCAACAGCAGATTCCCAAGTGTTACATTAGGAATCCAGCCAATGAGGGATGATGACACGAGTATGCTGCCCTAGGCTGCCTATCTGCTTTTCAGCTCTTTTCCTAAGGGAAAGAAAACCTAGGAAATTACACACAAAAAGCAGTATTAAAAATGTGACTAACATGGCAGAATTTAGGAATTATTAGAACTAAGTGGCCCACGGTAATTAAAAACGTCTCCTAGTGCTTATATGCATGGAGGTCAATCTCTAATTGCGACTGACCTGGTCACATTTTTTCTCCCATAGAAGCTTTGCTATAATTAACACACAAATTCCTCTTTTTGCCCTTGTTCTCTAGAGCATCACTACACACTTCCAAACCACTGAGGGAATTATTTCTTTTCTCCCAGGTTCTTTTATGGTTTTCATTACCACAGTAACCCGTAAGATAAAGGATACCGTTATCTATGTTTTTTGTAAAGATGGGAAACTAAGATACAAAAAGATCAGAGCAAAAAGCTATGGACACGGAGCGAGCAATTCCGACACTCACGATTTGTATTTCTAACACACTTAGACCTACAAAACTTCTTCCATACATCAAGAGCGAACAGCCCTTGACTTCTGTCCCAGAAGGACAAGTTCAGCATAACCGCACGGCAGATCCCAGGGACTCAGGCCAGACACCCAGGAAAACCAACAGCCCATGTGCAAAAACCTTTGCATTTACATGAAAATCCTAACGGAAAGGCAGGGGCTGCAAAATCCCACTCTCCAGCTGTCTCAGGCACGAAACTGCCTCTCCCTGCCTCCTTCACATCGCTTCTTCTCACTGTTGCCCAGCCAGGGAGCTGCTACACCTCGGTGAACGCACTTCTGGTTCATCACCCGAGCTTGCCAGGAAGGACGACGGCGGATCGACATCACGACAGACACCATCATCGCGCACAGGTCCAGCGCGACCAGGTGAGCCTGGCGTTTTTACAGCTCCAGAGCGCTTTGCTTTGCAAACTTACCCAACGGGGTAGGGCTGGGTGGGGCGGAGAGGGAGTAAATATATAGAATATAGAGTATATAGAGATCAGCTACATGCACTGGGTGGCAGACGTGTTTCGTGGTATCCAGGTATATGCACGCATAGAAGTATACAAGCAGAACCTCTTAAATACTGTCCTTGTTCCCTCTCCCAGAAGCAGCAATAGAACAGCCATGGCGCGAAAAAAAAAAAAAAAAATCCCCTAGAGCAAAGTTAACATATTCCGCCTTCATTTCAACACCAGCTTCTTGTTCGCAGCGCCGAGGCGTTCAAACTATCCTGGCACTGGGCAGTTTGAGCTGTGGGGACACGCGGTGCCCCACGTCACTTCTGTAGGTGGGTGCCCTAGCATGAGGCAGCACGGACCATGCAAGAGCCTTCGGAGAGTCTCCGCTGCACCAATTCACACGTGAAGAGCAATGCCTGCAGAGGCCAAGCCTTTAAACTCTTCCCCAATTTAACAAACTTGGGGGGGAGGGAGGGCAGGATATGTTTTTGGACGAACAGCTGTAAACGCGTCCATGTGCGTAAGCAGTTAAGTTTTAAAAGTTCAGAGAAACATAAAAAGCCAGTTTGTTTTTTTTTTTCCACGGGTTTCCACTTAGCATCTAAGCAGAGTGATTTCAAAATTCACTTAAAAGATGTTTCTGCAGAAGAGGCCGTCGACCAAGTTTCAACCCTGCGCATATTTTTATAACCAAGTTGTAAACTACATAAAAACTACAGTTATAATGGAAATGCTGACAAAGGCATAACTACTGCAGTTAGCTATGACAGTCTGACCACAAGTCCTCCTTCAGGAAAAAGCAACATTTACTCCCCCCCGCCT
>NW_009260792.1:660839-661488 GCF_000687185.1 Egretta garzetta
CGAAAAAAAAAAAAAAAAATCCCCTAGAGCAAAGTTAACATATTCCACCTTCATTTCAACACCAGCTTCTTGTTCGCAGCGCCGAGGCGTTCAAACTATCCTGGCACTGGGCAGTTTGAGCTGTGGGGACACGCGGTGCCCCACGTCACTTCTGTAGGTGGGTGCCCTAGCATGAGGCAGCACGGACCATGCAAGAGCCTTCGGAGAGTCTCCGCTGCACCAATTCACACGTGAAGAGCAATGCCTGCAGAGGCCAAGCCTTTAAACTCTTCCCCAATTTAACAAACTTGGGGGGGAGGGAGGGCAGGATATGTTTTTGGACGAACAGCTGTAAACGCGTCCATGTGCGTAAGCAGTTAAGTTTTAAAAGTTCAGAGAAACATAAAAAGCCAGTTTGTTTTTTTTTTCCACGGGTTTCCACTTAGCATCTAAGCAGAGTGATTTCAAAATTCACTTAAAAGATGTTTCTGCAGAAGAGGCCGTCGACCAAGTTTCAACCCTGCGCATATTTTTATAACCAAGTTGTAAACTACATAAAAACTACAGTTATAATGGAAATGCTGACAAAGGCATAACTACTGCAGTTAGCTATGACAGTCTGACCACAAGTCCTCCTTCAGGAAAAAGCAACATTTACTCCCCCCCGCCT
>NW_009260792.1:662780-692799 GCF_000687185.1 Egretta garzetta
CCGGTTGCGGCCGGCGACCCCCGCCTCGCTGGCCGGGTTATTTCCCCTCTCGCTCTGGTCCCTCTGCTCCGGTCCGTCCTCGTCCGTCCCCCCGTTCCCCCCCCGGTTGTTTGTTTCTGCTGTGCTTTTGGGCCCTTATCTCTCCCAGACACGCCGGGCAGCCTCGCCTCCCGCCCGCGGGGACTTCACCTCCTGCTGTGGGGGAGGGCGGCTGCCCGCCCCCCGCCCCTCCAGCCGCGGCCTCCTTTGGAGCCCCTGGTTCTGGGTGAAGCGTGGGGAAGAGGGCCTCTCTGCCTCGGTTTTGCTGGCTAGCGCGATCTCTTTTAAGTGTTTAATTAGAAAATCTGTGTTAATACCTGACTGCATTTGGGGGGGGGGTGTGTGTGTAAAAATCCAAGCTTTGGTCTTTAGCAAGTGAGAATGTCATACGAATGGTGTTTGCTCATGGCTGTTACATTTCAAGATACCCTAACTTCTCTGCTGAAAAAAAAAATCTTAACCTGATCAAATACTTCTTTAGAGATCCTTCTGAGGGGAAGTATTTGATGGTTAGCTTGTGTGAGCCTGTCTTGCAGAGTGATACTATATGCAGCAGTGTTCTTAATTTCATTTATTGCTAAAATTATACCTGAACGTTTTCTTGACCCAGTTTGTGTTGCTGTTTTTTTCCTCTCCTAATTCTTATCATATGCTTCCTGACATAGCCCCTATCCTTCTTCTGCATCTACAGCAGCAGACCTCTGCTCTCAGTAGATATCTCTGACTTTAGGTATTTAACTGTGAAGGCTGACTCAGGCAGTTCGCTTTAGGTTCCCTGTATAAAGAAGAAACGCGTACCTGTGGAGTTCAGTTTGCCTCTCGGATGCCCACTTAGGATGGAAAGAGGGGTGTTTTGGAGGTGACAGCCTCCATCTGTTGACATGGAGAACTTGGACAACTCGACGTCTCGCTTTTTAGACAACTGAAGCTAGGGGAGATGAGGTCCCTTGAAACTCCATACACAAAGAAGGCTGCCTGCCCTGATGTTCTTGTGCATTCTTGCGTATTGTTAAAAATATTCGTAACGTTACCTTTCAAGTCACATAATTTACAATTCGGAAAAGCAATCTGGCAGAGCAGGTCCATGCGAATGATCTTCAGCACCAGTGCAGGTCAGACTGAGCAGCTTCTGCAGATTCTGCCGTGTGCTCAGATTGTCTGGTGGGACATTATGATTTGTATGTTCAGAGGGGTAAAAAGAAGCAGCCACTGGGGTTGTAAATTAGAATTTACAGAATGATTGCCAAAAAGATAATCGAATTGAAGGCCAGAGGAACAAAACCCTTCACAGAACTGCCCTGTTTCATGTAGAGGAAACTCTCGCCCAGTACTACTCTGTAGGAGCCCACATGCAGATGTATATTCTGTGATACATCAGAAGGTCAACAAGCTAAGGTTAGGTCAAAGGACAGCCCTGTGTACCAGGTGTGTCAGGGATGCTTTTTTCTCAAGTCCTTATTTTTAAATACCATTTTTTTAAAAAAATAAAAATTAAGGGTACGTGTCTAGGAAGAGTTTTTAGGGTAGGATTAGCACGCTATGAATGAATAGAGTTTCTGTGAATTATTTGGGAGCATGGATCGTTAGGGCCATGGCACTGGGACCTACTTCATAGTTCATAAAAAAACCTTCCCTTTTTGGCCTCCTTCCCTGCCAATTTTAACGTTGCATTCTTAGGTCTTACCAATACTGGGATATTTAAATTAGAATTACTTGTTCTGGAATTACTTCCTTTGTGGAGGGTCTATTGTGAAATATATGTGATTTTTTGTCTGTCGTGCTTTCTACTTTCTTCCATTGCAGAAGTATTATTTCTCTTTAGAAGTACACAGTATTGCCAAATAGAATTTCTTGCTATTTCTGAACACTGTGTCCTGTTGAGTGGCTGTTACAGACCAGCCACAGTAGCTAATCTGAATTCATTTCCTTGTGTAGTCAAGAACTTGAATCTGTGTATTTCTTACTTCACACACCTATACTCAAGAAGATGATGTATGCACAAGACGTCCAGTGCTCAAACCTCCAGAAAGCTGGAAAATACCAACTTTGGGTAAAAGTCTTCAGAGCTTGTCGATACTAAAACCAAAGAAGACTGCTGAGCAGGTGTATGGTGTTTTCTAGGCGAAAGGCTTATAATTTGGACAGATGCATCCCTGATACAAATACCCCTGCATCCCTGCCAAATTGCAAGTCTGGTATTTTAGAACAGAGCTATTCAAAGCAAGTGCTTCCAGATTTTGTCTGCACACCCAATTTTATTTTTTTTTTACTTGTGTTCAGAACCACCTGAAAGAGTTGTTTTTTGATTTTTTTTTTTTCCCTTTCTGGCCCCCGCGCCCCCTTTTAATTTCAGCTAGTATGTGGTAGGAACCAAACCCTCCAGCCCAGTCTCAAAGTAAAGTTCGGCAAAGCTGTCTCAACTGAAGATAGCTTCTTTATGAGGGTTTCTTAAGCTTCCTATATAAGGAAGGCTGACTGCACCACCTGTTAAAACATTAATAATACTGTAAGTCATTAGGAGAAGCAGCTTGCAGGTTGACAGTTCGGGACCCTGGACCCCAGTACTGCTGGAGTTACTCTGCAGGTTGCTTTCCGAAAGTTGTTGACAGAACCTGTCCCCTTGGTTGTGCTCCCAAACGCATGGTTGACATGCAGTAGGCATGCATAACCCATTCAGTCTAGTGTAGGCTGCGTGATTCTCGGAGCTCAAGAAATGAATTGTGCACAGTAAAAATACCTGAGTTTCGGAGTTTTGTCTCTTGAGTTTAACTGGTTTCATGTCTGTTGAAATGGTGAATGTGGCAGGCGCTGTTAATGCGGAGTTGCTACTTGTTCTTCCACATCTCACTCCCTCTGAAGTTTTACATGAATTTCAGAAATCTGAAAATTATTTTAACATTGATGCTATTTTCTCTTTACAACTGTTTGCAGCAAAGAGTTTGTCATTTCATTCAAGTTTCAAGAAAACAGTTTGTTGTTCGCTCCTCCTTTTTCCCTCCCTCCCCTTTAGCCCTCTGAACTGTAGCACATTCTGCCCCTGAGTGGTTTGACCAGTAAATGCTGGAAGAGAATCACTGTTCTTTAGGAGAGACAAATTTCTTGCCAGTTAGTACAGGATTTCCAACTCTGGCTGAAAGTTTACAGCGGTTTGTCCAGAAGTTGCCCAGTGCCCATCTGTATCGGCGCCGCTCTGTTCCCCACGTGCCCATTCGCAGGTTGCCAGGCTGACTTGTTCAGCCACCTCTGGAAAGCCAGGCTCTGAGCAGACTTTGGCAGAACCCTTCCCAGGGGGTAGAGCTTCACAGTAAAACTTGCACACCTCTCGGGGTCCGTGTCACTGAGCTCCTGTTTGGATAGCCACACCTGCGTAAATGTGTACGGTGCTGAACCTCAACCCTGCAAGCCTAGACAAGCCAGACTTGATGCACCCTGGACCATCTCTTGGTTGTAGTGAAAGGAAGAAAGATTGTGGTGGTGGTGATGGCAAGCTGGTCAGCTTTCTGGTCCTTAGCAGGTTGGCCCAGCTGTAAAATAACAATGTTTCCCTTGATTTGTAGACAATTCAAGTATAAAAGACCTCTGTACCACTTCAACAGTATCTACTATCAAGCCTGTACTTGGCAGATTAATAAAATAATCACATACTTAAATATTGTCACCAATCTGGATTAATTTTCAGGCTTGTGACCAGATCCTATGAAGCACTTGTAGCATCTCACTGAAATGAAGTCTCGCTTCAGTTGCTCCTTTCTGAACGCTCCTCTGGTTTGCTCTCACCACAGCACCGTCGGTGCTTTGCAGGCTCCATCATTGTTGCAATGGCAGATGTTATTCGGTGGATATTTCAGCTGGGCTTGGTCTTTTTATGAGTGCTATGAAGCCAAGTGGAAAATCTTTAAGAGAATTACTCAACATCTAACATTCCTCATACTCATAAGCCACAGAATTGGGACCATCATTTACCAGACTAACTTCATTAATTGTGAAACACAGGATTTAAGGTTCCCAGGATACCAGGTCTTCTGCACAGAGTATCATTTACATTCGTTTTATATGTAACAACAGAGCGCCAGCTCCAATCTTTATCAAAACCAATAGGAGATGAAGACAAAAGGCTTCCGTTGTCAAGACCTGGATTTGTACTGAAGCCCCAGGTGTGCCCTCAGGTTCTCCAGCACAATTACTCTATGTGCTAGAGTAGCTACAGTGGCTTGCAACAGATGTGATGTCCGGTAATGTTTAGGAAAGAAATGGTGGAAAATATAGCTGTGAAAATGCAGCTCATCACACAGGTGTTGCACGGGTCTTGACTTTTGGTGGGTGCAGCTGTACAGTCTTAGTTTTAGCACTTACACTTGATTCTGTTGAAGAGAAAGAGCCAGACCCATTAGGTTAAACTCGGAAATACGCAGATGTTCTTGCACCTCCGAAACATGCAGTGAGGCTCTTGTGCAATTTTTTTATGTGTTTTCTGACAGAATTGGTCCGTTGCCTTAGGAAGGTTAACCCAGCTCTTAGCTGGAAATTTATCTTGGATGATGTTGAAGGATTTAGAGTCAATTTAGGAGCTATAGCTCAAAAAGGAAAAAGGGCCTCGAGGTATTTCTGAGCTCTGAATTTCTCCCTCCCACTCTGCTGGTTTTCCAGCCGGAGTGCTCGATTTCCCAGGCTTTGGCCCTAGTACATTTTGATATATAAATTTCAAAAGCCTTTTAATTAAATGTGTGACTGAGTAATCATCCAGTTTTAAAGTACACCATTTAGGGATGAGCGGATTTCTGTTTAAATCAGGGGAAGCCCAGCTGCTTCTTTCTAGCTTTCCAGAAAATTGCCTGAAAAGCTGCGCGTTGCTAACACAGTGTAGCTTATAGGTTGATATATTTTTGCAGAGCATATCCTTTGTATTTACACTTCTACATAACCGTAGCCTCTTAGAAATTGTATTTTCACCTTAAGCACTGGAAGGAGAGCCTTTGTTGATACCTGCTTAAATTATAAGAGTTGAGTTGATCAGGTCTGTTTCTGTTACGGAAGATCTGCTCGCACGTATCACGAGGTTTGAGGGTGCTATTGCTGTGCATGGAAGAAGTTTTGTTTTTATCGAATAAAAACGTCAGGAAGTATTTTCCTTGAACTCTGTACATTGATCTTCAGACAGAAGGCAAAGATTCATTTTTCGGACTGATCTTTTTTAATGTTCTCGGCGTAATCTTGAATTCTTTTTATTGTCACCCCTCTTTCTTTTTCATTTTAACTTAAAAACATAGACGGAATGTGTTCTGTTGAAACAAAACATTGCATCTGTTGCTGCAAGCCAACGAGAAATGGAATTATTTCTGCACAAGCATCATCTGTCATTACAAAGCAGTTTTTGGTGAAGAAACAGCTATTGGAGGGGTTGTTTGGTTTATTGTTAAATACTTTTATGTACTAACTTTTGAGCTCTGAAGAGTTTTCCCCAAGTTTCCTCACACATACGCAACTTACCTAAATTGCATGGTTCAGAAATACATTTTTACACTGAAACATCGAAACAATTGACTGCTGCGTCTGTGACCTCACGGGTCAGGATCTGTTCTAGGATTCCCCGCAGTAGCTCACGCTGTCCAGAACTGCACCTTTGTGTTGCTAAGCTCACTGTGTACAGTATCCAAAGTAGACTTTGACATTAAATCTGAAGTTTTACACTCAGAAACATTTATTGTGTGCACTTTATGAAAAATAGTGCAAGTTGCACTTTTCTGACAGTTCTGATTTCAGTTAGGATATCTATAGAACTGCTTGCTTATCTCTGGCTTGCTTTGTCTTGTATTTCTGGTTCTTACAGCATCACTTCCATTGTAAAAATTTTGCAGTCTTGGGGAGTCAGATGGGCACAATCCCAATACTGAATGTGCTTTATGGGACACAGTAGTCAATATAGCTACTCTTGCTTGTTCCCCATACTTCGCTTAAAAAAAAAAACACTTAGCACTCAGATCACTCTAAGACAACTAAATTTCGTTTCTGAAGCTATATATATATTAAAACCTGTGGCTTTGATTGTTGTTTCAGATTATACATCTTTTTTTCTCTCCCCAGGGCCGATTACTGGAAATCTCAGCCAAAAAAATTCTGCGATTACTGCAAGTGCTGGATAGCAGACAACAGGCCTGTACGATGGTCTACCCTACTATGTCAATGATTCTGAAATACTAGGCGTTTGAATTACAGGCTTTTAACATCACTTTTGATACTAATCTCTTAATGCATGAAATTTGTGGTTTAAAAATACTTTTGTTATACTTGTCATATTTAAAATATATTATGTGAGAGCCAGATACTGCATAGAAGATGGTGTGTGCTGCTCTACTTGACAGTACAGATAAGAACTGAAATATCTGACCCTGCTTTTTCTTCAGGTTCTGTAACTTACTGGAAACTTTGTCTGTGCCTGTTCCTAGCCTTAAAATGCAAGTAGAAAGCAAAACCTGGTATATGTGCCGTTTATATCTGGTAGGCCTGGTACAGCCAGCGCTCTAAGCATTTAAACCAGGTTTCTTGCATTTCACACAGCCCACAGAAACGTTACTGGGTTACAGAAGGGTGTTTCTGACTTGCAGATGCCTTTTGCAGACTACTAGACCCATTGGTTTCTCACTTAGAAATTAAGTTTTGCATTCCTGACTCGATGCCAGGGGTACTCCTGTAGCTGAGCTTCATCTGGCTTACAGTTAGATACCTGCAGTTCAGAATGACGGGTGTGAGCTCACTGGTTTAGGCTGCTTCTTGTAGTCAGTGAAGAGAAATGCAAGTGGGGGATTTGAGTAACTTACAAAGTCTGTCTTTAAATGAGATGAATCATCCGCTGGATGTGCATCCTCTGCACATCAGTTTGTGCAAAGAAATCCTAGGGTTGCTGGGTCAGGCCTAGGCACCTAACATTTGAACATCTGAATGAGCTCAGATAGTTCTTGTGAGAACCACATGAGGACTTCCACCATTTTACCTGTAGAGCTTCTGAACCCCTTCCAGTTCCTATCGGCTTCAGTCTTTCTGGCAGCTTTTCGGCTTGCAGACTGTTCTGTTGTTCTTAGTTACCAAACTCTTCCACCTTGCCTTCTCTCTCTCTCTCAGATTTGTGGACCTGCAGACTAGTTTAAATTCATGGGATATTTGTGGAACATAGCATAATCTAATTAAGGACCGTAGCTAATATTTGGAACTCTAAATGAGCCGTATGGTTTCTAAAAGTTCGCATGAAATCAGAGAGGGTGAAAAAAAAAAATCAAGGGGTGATACCTGGAAGGATAGCATGGACAGGGAGCCCAGATTCCCTGTTATTGTGTGCTGAACAGTATTATTTGAAACATTTTAAATCTTATAAATACAGACTATGAAATTTTATGATACCATTTTGGAGTGTTACTGATTTTTCATAATTTCTATGTTGAGTGTTTCTCAGTGTTCCTGAATTCCTACAGCCATTTCTATAGCTATAGTGTTTGCTGTAAGTGTTTTCAGAACAGGTTACATTTAGGCTTGTTCAACTAAGTTTCGTCTAACTAAAATTTAACTAACTAAAGTTAACTCAATTAAAATTGTATAATATATGTTATTTTTCTTGTTTTTTCTCACTTTTAAGAGCATTGAGTTTCATGAAAGAGGGAAGAATCATAAAGAAAATGTGGCAAAAAGAATTAGTGAGGTAACTCAAATATCTTATTTGCACAAATACTTATTTTTAATCTCTTTCATTATCAGAGTTGTTTAATTTATTCTCGTGGGGTTTTTGTTTGCTTTTAGATTAAAAAGAAAAGCTTGGAAAAAGCAAAAGAAGAAGAAAACATGTCAAAAGAATTTGCAGCAATGGAGGAGGCTGCAATGAAAGCATATCAAGAGGATTTGAAAAGGCTTGGAATTAAGCCAGGTATTTCATATAGCTGCCAAAGGACTAAAAACAGAATTGGAAGAATACTGAATAGGAATTTTTTTCCCTAAATTAGGTTTTAGGAACATGAGAGGAGGCCTCCAGGACTGTGTTTGCTCATTTCAAAAAAAAAAAACCAAAGAAGTATGTAAATTGCCAGTAGTAGAAGTTGCAGTACGGGATGTTTTTAGCTATGGTGTTCTCTAGTCCATGGAACAATCCAATTTGGAGTAGAAAAATTCAACAATGTGATAACAAAAAATAGGCTGTAGTTGGTGCTTTAAATCAGCAGTGCCGCTTCCCTTAGTTAATTTTATGTTTCACTTTTGCCAGTTAGAGACAAAAGTACCTACTGAGTAGGAGAGGTTGGGTTCCCACTGGTGTCAAACAGTGGAGATGAGAATCTCCTACTCAGCTTGCGGTTCCGCAAGTACCTTTGTTTTGTCCATGCAAAGATGTATTATTCTTTAAAAAAAGTTTGTAGTTTCAAGTTCCTGTAGAAGCTATCTTTTTCATAACTCTTTCAGGTTTTTTGTTGTCGTTGTTTAGCTAGAGCTCATTGGTCCTCATGGTTTTTCTCTTTATGTTACTCATCTTTTGATATTTGCACTTTCTTATGACACTATAGTATTGCTACAATACACAATTCTTTGAATATAATCTTTTACATTTACCTGCTATCAGTGTAATACTAATGAGTGAAAGTACTCATAAGAATAACATTTCCCATTTGGTATTGCTAAAGAGTGACTAATATTTAAGCTCAGATCATTACTCTTTTTAAAAGAGGGTATTATTTTCTTTAAGATGAGGTAGGTCCCAGTTCGACACAGAGTAAAACACAGAGTGACACAGCAGAAACTAAAGGAAAGAAGGAAAAGAAAGAGAAGAAGGAAAAGAAGGAAAAGAAAGAGAAGAAGGAAAAGAAAAAAAAGACATCTCAGGACACCTCAGTGCCACCAAAAAGTGAAACGAAGGAGTGGGTGCAAGGACTTTCTCCTGAAGGCTATACATATTACTACAACACAAAAACAGGAGGTAAAAAACAGTGAGGAGCAAATGCAGATACAGTTATTTAATATAAATGGGAAAAGACTACCTGCATTTCTTTACTCTTCTGCTCTCTCAGTAGTAAGCTGATTATTAAAACATAAACAATTAGGTGGAGATTTGATATTTAGCATTCAAGGCTTAGGCATCCTGAACTTCAGACTGGTTTTGCTGTTCGTTAATAATGGGAGAATGCAGTAATTCCACAGTTTCTGGAAATGTTTAACCTTTCAGAGGTTAAGTATACAAGATAGCTGTCTTCTTCCTAAAGAAGCATTCTTATCCAGAATGTGAAATAAATTTGTGCCCAAGTAAATGACAGCAGTTATGGGTTGCTGTCTGATTCTTTCTTTCCACATTTAAAGGATTTATCTGACTGACTTCTGATGAGGACCTATGTGTTATGATCTACTTTAGAGCATAAAAGCAACCCTCTTTAAGGAGATTGTTACAAACTGTTTCTTATAAATTTAAGGATTGACTGTAGTATTTACTGTAGTCTTTCCTCATACAAGATAACTTCCAGAAGGTAAAAGTCCTATGTGTTTCATTTTCTCTGGCCTATGCTACCATTTAAAAAACAAACACATTTTTTGTACCAAAATTCCAGTATCTCTGTATGAGCCATGGTTTAATAGAGTCTGGAAGGTGGCTAGTCCCAGTAAAGCCAGCTGTAATGATGATACTTTGGTTTTGTTCATACCATAGTTTGATCAAGGATGATTTATATCCCAGTGAGGTGTATCTTTATTACTTGTTTGTGTGTGTGCACACATCAGTGCCATGCCCTTTAGATCTGTTTTTTTCTAAATATTATTAAACATAAACAGGATTGAATGATGGGTGAAATATGTTTTTGTTTTTTAAGAATCACAGTGGGAGAAACCTAAAGGATTCCAAGGCAACTCTCAAAATTCGCAAACGGTAATCAAGTATTGTTATTCATACTTTTCTTTGTCCTTGTAAACATTTACCAGAAATAAGCTTGGCAATTTGCAAGTCTTCTGACTGCAGAAGATAAATTGTTTGCTCTTAGTAAACTTAGCAAAATATAATTTGAATATATTGAATGGTTTATGATATACTTGATGAAAACTGAAATTTTGCTATACAAATCTTTCTTGGCTAATTTGTTTGTCAAGGGAAGAGAAGTGATAGTGGTGGTTGTGTTTTTACAGAATACGCTTTTTTGATGCTTCAGCCCGTAAAATTGAAAGCTTTAGGGAAATTCTGAATAAATTCTGTTCAAACTTCTATGAAATGAAATGTAATTACAAAAATTAAAATGTACACATTTGAAAGAATTAATACTTCTTTATCTTAGAAAACATTGAGATTGCGTTCTCAGTAAAAAAAAAAGAGGGCCTATTTTTTGTGTTTGCTTTAGGATACGGTTATGTGATAATTTGTCTTTTTCATGGATTTCTTATGGTCATGGAACCTATGTGCAAGCAACCTTTAAGAATATTACTTTATTTTCCTTATTTAAGGCAGTGGAAAACTTGCAGAATAGTCCAAAGACAGAAAGATTTCATATTAGTAATGGGCTTTTCCATGATACTTACCATTCCAGGATTTTTGTGCTTTACAACATTAAAAATAGGATTTTTACAACACTCCTGTAATGTTATGTTTCCCCATTTTCAAGACAGGTGTCATAGGTACAGTACAATTTAAAGTCAGTGTTATTTGCAAATGTTGGATTTTATGTTAGTGATCAAAAAAACCTGGCTTTTTAAGAGTGCTTGATGTTCTGTAGCTATATAATGTCGCATCTGAGAAGGTAGCCTGTGCTTGGTAGTGGGTTACTTACAGTCAGAGGAGAAAATGGTTATAATTCTGTAATTTTTAGGCAATTGAATCAATTCACAAAATGTAGATGAAGTTTTGTCTGTATTCCATCTCTTGTTAAGGCAGTGGTTTATCTCAGAAAAGCAAGCTTTTTTCCAGCCAGTGTTCGTTCCCAAGAGACCACACGCTTTGTGTCAGAGCTGCCCATCACATGCTCCTCTGCCTTTCTGATTCCTTCATCCTGTGGTTTTGCACAACTTGTTAACCACCACTTCAACTTTATCTTTTCAGTCAAGGCGTAGCTTTGTGATGTTTGTAAGCCAGTCTTACTGTAGCCTTTCACTGAAAGAGGTGCTCCTCTGACTAATCTTGTATGGTCCTTGGTGCATATTTGCCCTGACAGTGAACTAGTTCAAGGAGTGGAGACATCAGAGTTTAGTTTAGTGCTTTGCAGGTTTGTGTCCTTGCATCAGCTCTCTGGGTAATCAGAGAAATGCCGGTGTGGGGAGAGCATGTGGAGGAGAGAAGGAGTTCCCTTCTTGGCAACAATTTGAAGTTAGCTCATCTCAGCTATATCATAAGCACACACCTTCAGCCTTGGATATCTCTCTAATGCCACATGGCTGTATTTTGCCATTCCTCCCTCACCCTTCTTGGTGACTTTGTGGTGTCTTGAGTTATTTTCGCTATTGCTAAAAACAACCATTTGATTGCTCCCTTATTTAGTCTGAGCTAAAGAGACTGGGCACATTCCAGATCTCTAACAAGGACTCACACTGCCCAGAAATTAAAAGGGCATGCTTGCAATATGTAGTGCAAGTGAGATTCACAGGCCCTCCTTGTTTTACAGCAAGTTAGCTTGCTGCCCAGACTTTGTAAGAGGTGGAGAGAACAGAGTAATGAGAAGGTGTGTTGAAGACTACATACAACTTCAGTTAGCTTGACATCATGCATGCTAGCGTTTATGTAGTAGGATACTCAGTGTGCATAATGTCAAATATCTGCTGAAAACCTCTAAGAACCAGGTCTAAAATATTCAGGATCTGACTAACGAAAAGGACATGTTGTACTTAAGGCTAGTCTTTTGTCCTCTTTCTACTTACATAAAATAAGTTTACCTTTTGCTGCTTTTGTCTAAACTAGCACGCTGAAACTTTTGAGAGCAAAACATTGAGGAAACTTGCTCGCCGAAGGCTTTCTTGCTTTTTGCCTGCTCTGAACCTACTGATACAATTTTTCTGTTTCATGTATAGCTTTCTACAGCACAGGTGTGAGACCTTTAACTCCTGATTTTGTTGTGGTTTTTTAAAACCACGAAGTTTTAATAGAGCATTAAGCAAACACATAGGGGTGTGTGTGCAGAAGCCTCTCTAGGGGTGTGTGTGCATATGTGTACACAAAGAGACAATTATTAATGCAAAAGTCATGTATGGTGAAGCTGTGTAGAAGTTCTGCCCAGTAGAGGGGAATGGGCAGTATTAGCGCTTAAGGAGCAATGAAGCAGTGTATGTGTAAGTGTTGATGACAAGGAAGACAAGTCATGTGATAATCAGCTGTGGCTGATTATGCAAAACATCTTTATTTTAATTACACATCCACAAAGACATACCAGCAACAGCTGCCACATTTCATGCATATTTATTAATTAGTAGGGAAAAACAGAGCTTTGTTGAAATCGGTGCTTTATTAAATAAGTAAATAAATGGAAAAGGTGAAGATCTATTTTGGAATAAATTTGGGAAGTTTTGGTTTTGTTTGCATGTGTTTAATTCGTGATAGTATTTATTGGTACTATTTTTCTATAGCCCTCACAAACCCCTGAGTCTTCCAGAAATTTTTTCTTGGTCTCTACTTAAGACAATGACAAAAACAGGAAAGGTCAACTTCAGGTGTGAAGACTTTTGAAAATAAAAACCATGTAAGATAATGGCCTTTATGGCTTTGATCATAATTTGAACTGTACGGCAAACTGTATAGTAATACAGCCTCATACTAATTTTCCACTATTTGAAAAAATTGTCTATGTGCATTTGCAGTACTTTTAAGTTAAGCGATTCAATCTCATTTGAGTCAAACGGAATACTTTCTAACAACTTTAGGGGTTGAAGATTTAAAACAGTAAAATTATCATGAGCAAAAAATACTCAAGGGTTGAATAGTCTTATAAGCAATACTTTGGCTGATCCTTAAAACTCTTTTTTAATTAGCTCCTGTATCTTTTTCTCAGACAGCAGAGTGGGTAGAAGGCGTCACTGAAGATGGTCATACTTATTACTATAACACACAAACAGGAGGTAAGGAGAGCTTGTTTATCAGTTAAGCTCTGTTTTAGAAGAGGGGAGTTTTCAGAGCATCATTTTATTCTGCAAATAACTGCATTTTAAGGCCATTACTAAGTTTTATATTTTTTAAGCTGTTAACTTAGTTGAAATATATTTGTTCCTTAAGTCAGTGCTGGTTTTATAGATGTATTGTCAGTGTGTATGCATTTGTGCTTTGTAGGGTTTTTTAGACATTCAACTTAAAACTCTAAAATATGGGTTCTTCTTTTCTACATATATATTGAAATTGTGGTTTGGAAACCAGAAAGGGGCAGGATTTTTTTTTTGACAGGTATGTAGGACTGAATAAGAATCTCCTAAACTTTTCCTGTCGCTGACATAGCATTGATAAGAGAGTCCAGAATCTTACCTTCTACTTCTCCCCATTTTTTTCTCTACACAGGGAACTTTGTGGTAACTCCCCCAGAACAGGCATCTGTTTTCTAAATCTGTTTGAGTCATTTTAAGGTCAATGATGCCTCTCTGGAGAGCAAGTAATTTTATGCTGGATATGAGTTTTCCTTCTGCTTTTGGGTATGAAGTGGTGTTCCTGACGATACCAAGAATAGAAAAAAAACCCACAAAACCTTTCGGTTTTTCAGCATGCCACTCCCTTGCACAAATGATTTGTGATTTTTTTCTTTTGAAAGGGAAATGAGACACTGGTTATTTTTAAACATTGCCTTCTGAGTTCAGATACCTTTTATACCTTTGGTCATATTGATTTTTAAAGTTCTTCGTGGACACATGACACTCATGAAGAATGTCTTTGTAATCATCATATTTGGTAAAATTTTGGCTTGTGAGACTTTAAAGCGATCCCTTTTATAGCTGCGAGTATCTTGGAAATGCTTGAAAATTACTTGTCAGTTCTGTTAACACTAACCCCATCCTCTGAAGACAAGACAAACTGTTAACCAGGGGGACTGATTGTAGTGTCTCTTCTGAAGCACGTAAGTAAGAGGCCAGTGCCTCTAGGCTTAGCTCCTGCTACAAGTCATACTTTGGGAGGCTGCACCTTACTCCACTGGCGGTATGTGACACCTAGGAAAGTGAACTTCCTCAGTTACTGGTCTAAAGCTACATGACAGCGGTACCCTTAAGGGACTGTTTTGTTCATTCAGAGCCACTCATGGCCAGTTTCTTACACCTTTACTTCTTCAAGAAATATCTAGCAGCATGCCTGTTAAATGTTGTTTTCAGATAGGGATTTCTTTGGAACTAGGTAAAATAATTGGAAAAATAGTGGTTGTATTACATTTGAAAGCTTAAATAAAATTATAGATTGAAAATTAGTGTACTTTTGCCTAATTGTTACTAAAAGTAGTTTTAAGACCATTGAGTCAACTTTTATTTAAATATTTCCCCTCAATATATTTGCTGGAATACTACCTTCTTCTTTTCAAATGAGGTCATATCCTGTAGATACTTTCATGTCTTTTCAAAATAATGTTTGTATTTCCTTGTTTACTTGATAGCTCTTTAATTAGAGACCTGATGTTACTGAGCCAAATAGCACAGGAAAGGGGTTTGTCTGCCCAGAGAGCTGAGGCTCACAGTGTTTTTTACTTTATGCTGTCTTTGTAGTCAATGGACAACTCAAATCAGATAGACACCTCTAGAGGGCCATTTGTCTGTCCTGTGTTAGGATGAGAGGGACCGCAGTCTTGATGACCACAGTTCGCCGTGCATGCTGTTTTTCTTAAGCACTAATTACAACAAGCTTTATCAACAGTGAACTCAGCTGTCACGACAGTATCTCTGCTGAGAAGTGAAAAGTTCTCTTTCTGATTATGTTTATTAGAAAAAAACATTACGAACAAAGGCAAAAGCCTTGTGCTAAACTATTTGCTGTATTTTTGCATAAGGCAGCGTGGCTTCTGAAAGGTAATGTTGTCAAAGCAATAACAGATCAGAATTAGAAACATAAATAATGTGGTTGTTCAAATATCTTGGACAGTATCCACATGGGAGAAACCAGCTGGTTTTGTTTCATCTTCAAATGAGAAGAGTCCACGGGACAAGCGTTCTGGAGACCTTGCAGAAACAGATTCCAAAGCATCGGAGTCAGACTCAGAAGACAGTGAAAATGAAGCACAGAGTTCAGAAAGAAAATTCAAGGTAAGTTCTCTCTTCAGATTTTTTTTACATACAGTATTAATTTTCTAGCATAAGATGATTTATCTTTTATCTCTTTTGATAGGCTGTACTTGCTGTAATGTGGTTAAACCATCTGAAAGTAGAAGTTTGCACTTGTTTGAACAGTAAAATGAATCTTTATTCAATTATTTGGCCCATTTGTGGCAGTCTTCTAGAATAGAAAGCATGATCTTTCCTTCAGCCCACCAGAAGTAGATTGAATTCCGCAAGAAATGTGATAGTCCCTGAGAAAGGTTGCCGTCATCTCTCTGAAATAATCCACAAAATTATTTGGATTTCAGTGTGAGGATATGACTTCTGTTCTTCATTGGTAAATGTGACTGCCAAGAGACCTTCAAGGAATGCCTTTGACTGAAAATGACATGGTTGTAGTTTCCTTATTAATTGAGAAAAACATTGGCAGCACGTAGTACAAAACCTGTATCAATTATATATTTTTGTCTTCAGATTTAAAACTTAAGATAAAGGGTGTGATTGTGGCTCTGGTTGGGTCAGATGTTTTTTCTGAAACTGGTAGTTCAGAACAGGCAGAGACAGTTTAAAATGTGTTCATGGACAGGTGTTAATTCTAAAATACATATTTTTGTATCGCTGTGCATCAATATAAACTACTGCTGATATTAGCTGTAAAGTGTGCTTATCTGCATGCAGAGAAAGCTGTATGTGAATTTTTGCTTCTTTTTTTAAATGTGCTAAGCTTTGTTTTTAAGTAAGTTTGTATTGGCTGCTCCTTGCTAACTTTAGCCTTGATAGATGGGATTTTCCAGCTTTAACTTTTTCTTTTTGTAACATGTAAGATTTTTTTTTTTTAAACTCTGTATGTGATGAAAGCCTCAGGGAGAGAAATTTAAGGATTTTATTACAGTATGAGTTTATTGTTTCAAGTTACTCTTGGTTGAAAAGTATGAATAGCAGACAATAGCAAATAAAAGATGTAAAATAAAGCTACATTGTGTTTTTATTTAGGCGTTTTTGCTTAAGGTGGGTTTTTTCCTCTTTAGAGGAAAGGAGATAATGGTGAAGAATCAGAGGAAGGGAAAAAATCTCCCAAAGCTAAAAAGTTAAGTCCTTATGGGAGATGGCGAGAAGTTAAGCCAGAAGAAACTGTTGATAAAGAGAAGAGTTTGTCATCTTCCCAAGAAACCTCCAGTGATGCACCTAACAAGACCAACCCTTATGGAAAATGGAAAGCAATTACGGAGGAAGAAGAAGAAGAAGAAGAACCAAGGTGAGTTATTTTCATAATACTTGTTTCCAGAATACTTGTTTTCAGACCTGTAGCTTTTTCTTTTGAATTCTGGCAGAATTCGCACAGCAGTGATTGGAAACGTAGCCCAAATGCAATTCTTTCCGCAGTGATTATTTTAAGTAATAGCTCTCCATGGTGGATAGTGGTGGTATTTTGCTTTTAGTGTAGATGTTCACCAAAGTAAATGAAAGTGATTTAAAGGATCATTGTCATCCATCACTTTTCTCGGAGGCTGAGTATCAACTATTTAAATGTAGTTACTCTAAGCTTATGTTCCTTAACATCATTTTCTTCAACAGTCTGGTTCAGCTGCTTCAGGAGCTCTTGTGACTGTTTTTTCAACTGCTTCCAGCCTTGGAACAGCATAGGCAGCTTTCTCAGGGCCTCTGGCTTCCAGGCTAAATTCTGTTTCTTTCTCATGAGAAATTAATTGGGCTAACTCTGCCTGGAGCTCAAGATCTGTCATGATCTTCTAGGGCCAGCAGCAACCTGGTCTTGATTGTACTGGGTTAGCATTGCTTTGAATGCCCTCCTTGTGGGATCAATAGTTGCTGACATAATGAATATGCTTTTTTAGACTCCAGGCAATTTCTACCTAAGCCCGGTATGTTTGGCTTAGTTACTTCCACAAGCAGTGAATTATTTCTCACTTTGTGGTGTTGTACTGACTCTTAACTGTTCACTTGAAGGACGCAGCCTGAAAGACACTTCAGATTTTTTGTCTTACTTTCACTTAGTATTGCAGTAAAAGACTTCTGGTTGAATTACTTTTCTTGTTCCCTAATTTCAAAACAAAGTTAAGCAAAACCAAACCAAAATCCACTAGAACCTCTCCTGCTGTCACTATGGGTAAGTCCTGGAGGCTTTTATAATGTGGTGGGAGACACTTTCTGTAATGATTTAAATAAGATGAAAGACAAAACATGTGTAATCTAGTTACGCCAATTTTAAATCTGGAAGCTATCTTCTCTCCCATGTCCAACCAATGTACTGCAGATGTTTTCATGACATGCATGTGATCAGGAGGGGTTTTTTTGTTTTGTTTTACTGCATAATGCCAAGATGGCTCATTTTCTTGCAAAGCACGCTGTCTTTTATGGCCAATTTCTTGTTAGGGGGGTCCTCTAGGAGTCTGTAAAAATTAGGTTTGGGGGAATGAAATCCATCCTTTCCCTCATACTGACCCCATTCTCCAGCATTTTAGTTCTAAGTTATTCAGCAGATACAGTTTTGACACTATCTGAACTAAATTAAGCACTGATACACTTCCTTGGAGGTGATAATGTCACTTGATCAGTTCACGTAACACCTCCTGTATTGGACCAGTTAACCACTCCTTGCCTCCAGGGCTGATAAATCCTTTCAGGTTTTTGGAAAGCACTGGCCAATAAAAAGTGCTTCCAGCTACTGAACCTTATATATCAGTCCGTACATTAACACACAGGCTTGATACATACACATGTGTAAATGAGACAAATGCAGTTGTTCATTATTTAAGTTGAGACTAGGCACTGTGCCAACCACTTTCAGGAAATTTACATTTTAGGGACACTGCAACAGTCGCATTTTTTTGACTTGCAGTCATTCTCACGGCTCTTTTTTGGGTGCTTGAGCTGATCCATGTCTTCCTTGAAGCACAGGACCTGAAACTAGGTATGGTACACGAGCTGATGTCAGACTGACACTCAGTAGTACTGAAAGATTTCTTCTACGGATTGGTCAGGAATACAATGCCTATTTCTTTGCAGTAGTGTTATGCTGGTGTGATTCCTGATGGATTTGTGATTAAATCATTTTCTGCGAACTGTTCGGTTGTTCTCCATTGTATGTTTGTGCCACAGGTTATTGTTTTAAAACTCAGTGTTTTACTGTTGACCACCTAAAACCAATTGGTCATTTTTAAACCATGTCTTTGATTTGTTGAGATCAGTATTCACTGTGATTCTATCCTCCAAAGTGCTTCGCCCAACTTGGGGTCATTGGCTGATTTTGTAAGGCTGTTCTCTGTGCTGTCATGCAGACCCTCAAGGGTGGACACCTGCAAAAAACTACTCAGTAGTGTTTTGGCAGTGAACCATTACTAATTACTCACTGACTACTGTCTTTCAACATTCTTAGATTTACACACATGCAGCCCTGTTGTCTTTTACAGTACTACTTACACGGTGAGTGCTTGGACCATGGTGTAAACTCTGTAGAGAATGAGATCTTAGGTTTTTACTTTTCATACCAGCCCGCATAGAAGAAACAAAGAACATGGGGGTTTTATTTTCTTAATCCCTGTCATAAAGATGATCTTGGCTAGAAGACTGCATCTAGCATAAAGCTGCTTTGACAATTAAATGTGGATGTTACTGTCTGTAGTACACCGTGTTTTTTCTATGTAGATTAACCCTTTTATGTTTTCCTCTCTTCTCCCAGTGAAAAAGTGGACCTGGAGCTTCCTAGTACAGAGAGTGACAGTCTACCACCTCCAGTGCTAGAGGTTCCAGAAGATGCGACAGTGATATTTAAGGAGAAGACAGTCACGTCCCTTGGAGACCTGACAGAAGGGGTGCCAACATTTAAAAAGAGGAAATTTGAAAATGGAAAATCTAGAAACTTAAGACAAAGACTAAGTGATCAGTAATACTTAACAAATCATTTTAGATTCTGTTTAAGCTGGAGTGAATCAAAAGTTTAATATTTTAAACAGGCTTTTATAAAGAAAATGTTGGATAGAAATTAAGGATTTATAGGTATTAAAACATACGTGAGTTGTAAGTTTTTTTATTTTATTTTGATGTGATTGATTTTGGAATGGAAGTTTGTGTTATATTACTTATGCAATATTGTAAATACGTTTATTTTTTAGTTTAACCATGCCATCTTAAGTTTGATGTGCTCTACATATGCTGTTTTAAATACAGGTTTTTTACTCCTTTTCTAAGTAAGGGAGAATGTAGTAATCCTTAATCTGGCAAAAATGGTGCAGACCTTTTATTTTTACAGTGGAACTGGATCCATGGCACGTACCAGAGAGTAAAATCATCCCCCAGGATTGTTTATGTGGAGTAGTTTCCCAACTAATGAGTAAAAATATTGTGCTTACTAACCTTTGGCTAATCGCTTGCAAAAGAG
Source organism: Egretta garzetta (assembly GCF_000687185.1). NCBI lineage: Eukaryota > Metazoa > Chordata > Aves > Pelecaniformes > Ardeidae > Egretta > Egretta garzetta. The sequence goes on from NW_009260792.1 coordinate 682,420, forward strand.
TAGGTGGTGAGAGTGCCAACATTTTAAATAGATTGTTTGAAAGCTCTTTTTAGAGGAGTTAGCCATATCAGTGCCGCTTATTTCAAATAACGTTCTGAAAGAAATTATTTATGTGCATGCATGATAAATCTATTAAACCTCTGCCGAAGATTTAAACCTATTGAATCTTAAACTTTAGTAACAGCACCAGAGCCACCCCCATTGCAGTAGATATTTCTGTGGTGTCTTCCTGTTGTATTTTGCTTTATTATTGCCTCTACTTGAATTTTTCTTTCTTTTTACCCATCAAGTTTTCTTTTCTTTTGGTCTTGTTTTCCTTTGGGAAAAAATATTCCAAAGACCTGGCCTTGCTACAGCATAACAGCACCCTTTTTGAGGCTGATGGGTTTTGTCTGTTGATAAAAGGAGTGTGTTGAATAGTTGCAGTGTTCGCTAAGCTGAGAGGGGCGAAGTGTATTGAAGCTTCATCATTCTCAGTACCGTAGAAGAGGAAAACAAAAGATGGATAAGTAGAGCTGATGGCTGTACTCTCCAAGATGGTTTGGACATCTTAAGGATAGCAGGTTTGATTTCTTCACTTGGTGGGATTGATCGTCAAGATTCATTGCCTGCAAAAGAATACAGCTATGCTCATTGCTTCTCTAGGTATCAGGCAGTGGACCATAAAGGTTCAAGTTGTGAATCCATTAAAAAAATCTGTCTCTATTTCTAAAGCTCACAGTGTTTTGTTCAGGAGAGTCTCAGTCAAGAGCAGAGAGTGCAGTTAAGACAGTTGTCAGAGTCCAGCTACAGCAAAACAGAGTTGATAACTGCTGAGCTTGAACTTCATTGAAAAAATAACTGCTAACCCGTCAGATCAGTGAGGTGAGAAATCTAGTTTATCATGTATTACAAAGGAAGTATTACAAAGGAAGTCCTTTTTTTCTATTCTGTGACATTTTCTCTGTGTGTAGAAGAGGATTATGTATTGTATTTAATGTCATGTGTTTCTTTGGCTTCATCAGGCTTGCTGTATTTCTTCTGATGTTTGTTTTGAGAAATCTGAAAGCTTCCTGTAATATCTAGCCCTGGATTCTCATTTAGAGATGCAGGATGAGTGCTGGGTGCTCTCACAGTCATACATGCAGGAATGTACACATGTACTCCACATGAAAGACCTCATATGCAAGGCTAGAACAGAAATGTTCTGTCTGCCAAGGAGAGGCTGTCAGGTTTCTTAAAAAGCAGATTTTTCAGGTTTTGTTCTTGCTCATTGTTGAACATTACTCCAGCAGCTAGGAGCCTGCTCTAACTTGAAGCCCCCATGTGTTTGCGACCAGCTCACACTCGTTTCCTCCCAACTAACACAAGTGTTGCCCTTCAGCTAAGCAGCTTTTCTTCCTCCTGAACCCATCACATCTTCTGTGAATCACATAAAGCGTCCTTGTGCGACAGGACCTTCTGTGCTCCACCAGCACTTCTCTTCATCCATTCCAGCCTGAGTTCGCCCAGGCTCTCTGTTCAAGGAAGATTAAGGCCAGGCATGATGTCACTAATACTTCCTTAGCATGTTGGAAATAACTTTTGATACATCCCTAAACCACATTGGCCTTTCACATGACTGCATCATGCTGTCTGCCGTGGGTGCCCTGTGACTTTCCAGGCCAAGCAGCTCTTCCTGCTCCTTTGCCATTGCCAACTGCTGAGTTAACAGCTGATCATGCTTTCCTTTTGAGCACAATTTTTTTTTCTTACAAATTTGTTTTCTGCTGGTATACTCCTGCTTCTGTTACTGCAAGCCTAAAGTATATTCATTTATTTATGATCTCTGTGAAATTATTTTATCATGTGCTAGTACTGTTTTATACAGCAGCACAGGTTATTTTGTAGGCTCCGCTTTTAATATCCTCTGAGGAGGACATCTTTCCTCTTTCAGTGAGCGCATCTTTCCTTAAAAATGTTTTGTCACACTGAAATGGTCATAGGCAGTGATTTAAGATACCTGTAATTAAATTGCTCAAGCAGATGTTTAAAACCATCTGAAAGTGGAAGTGTTCAAAACTTGTTTCCTTGAGGAGCTGCTCTTAGGTGTAATATGAACCAAAGATCTTTGTCAAGTACTGTGTTTAACAGGCAAACCAAAACAAGCATTTACATTAGGAAAAAAGATTAAATGTTTTCTTTGTTCACTTTGCTAGTAAAGTTAAATACCATACACTTGCTTTTGCTGATGCGACTTCTAAAGCCTGCATTTCACAGAGAAACACGGCGCTTTGCTCCCCACTACCTCTGAAAGTCAGTTTGAGGAGAGACCAGTTTATTCTTTGTCCTTAAGTCTAAATTGTAATAAGGGCCAGTTGAATCAAATTCGATGTATCCAAAGCCACTGTTTAATTTTGCACCATGCTGTCATTCGACTTCCTTATTGTGTATCTAAACCAAATATTTTCTCTTTGATACAAAAATACCATCTTGTGTGAAATTTACGGCAGACACTGCTTTTCCAGGACATCTGTTCTGCGCAGATCTCTCTCCCTTCTGCGCTATCTCCCTGCAAAATCTTCTGCCTTTGGAATTTGCTGTAGGAATCCCCTAGGTATTACCACAGTTACGCTCCTTGTCTGCTAATCCTTCATTGGGCTGCGTTGGCTTTTGACAAAGGAGTGTTCCTTCTGCTGTTTCAGAAGAGCAGTGTTTTCAGAAGCAGTGTTTTGTTTTCTGACCGATCCATTTTCTATCACGCAGCATGTTTTTATCTGCCTGCCTGCTTTTATTTCAAGCTCCTTGAGGGAGGACTGCAATCCTGGGTTTTATAGGCTGTCACAGACGTGATTAGCAACAGGAGGAGGAGAGTTGGAGAGAAAGGGGGAGTCATTGCAGTTTCTGATGGTGATTTCTTCTGTGTGATTTCGAGCGAGTCAATTCACTGCTCTGTGTTTTTGTTTCCTTGCCTCATCTTTCACCTGTCTTGTCTGTTTAGAAAGAGCTTCACACTACGGGATGCTTATCTTTGGCGTGCCTGCTTTTACAGCAGGGCCTGCCTGAAGTTGGTGATGCTTTTTGAAGCAAACATATTGCATATACTAAAAAAGATTTTGTTGGGCATTTGTTATGCCAGGAGCTGTGCAGAGATCTGCTCGATTTGACCCAAGTTATAGAATAATCCTTGTTCCTGTTTAGGCTAAGCCAAATTTTAACCCTTCACTTGGGAATTTGTAGATTGAAATCCAGACTTTTCCAATAGGATCAAGTTTGCTTTTTGATTGACCCTCATAGAGAAAATCTGTGCTGCAGCATCATCCAAACCCAGTATTCAGATTTAGAAGGTGGGAGGGCTGGTCATGACATGGATCTGGGTTAAATTCAGTAACTTGTGCAAGTATAAAAGCATTTCTCCTTCCCCCCACCCCAGATGTTCTTTCCATGCATATTTTGGCATCTCAGAAAGGGAGTAAAAAACTATGTCACACTGCTTGGTTTCCTTGATTTGCTTTTTGAGTTGCGCCTCCCCTTTTTAGTGCTTTCCTTACTATCAGTGTCTTCCTCAAACCATCTTCCTCCATCATTCCTATATATGCAAATCTACTTAGCACTGCTGTGCCGTGTTTCTGGGGTCCACCTTCACCTTATCCCCCACCCTATCGAGATCTTCTGAGAGCTTCACCTTGCCTGATATGGGCCGCCGTGTCTCCAGATCCCAACTTAGGCTGAGCGCTTCTGCTGCCTGTTTGCGTCACGCCCTGAAGAAGTGCAACCTTACCTATTTTCAAACAACGTGCGAGCTATTTCAAGACCGACTACGCCACATGCTCTTTCGGTTTTCTTGATCACTCGTTCTCCTGAGACAGATTTCATTCCATTCCTCCTACAGCGTTGGCAGCCCTTCAATCCTTCCGCTTGTTGGTACAAAAGCTGTCTGTGTACCTTCCGCTATCTGCCGCAGCAACCCCTCGGTTCCGTTTCGTCAGCCATATCTCTTCAGTCTCTCCTGTATCTACCTCTTCAGTCCTCTTACCTTCTACCTGCTAAATTATTTAACTTAGAAATCGTGTTAACCGTCTGTGTGACTAACAAAGCTAGCTTTGTGAGGCGCTTCGGGGTATAGCTTGAATAAAAGTTTCTGTACAAAGCAAAAAGTGTTGCAAATAATAAGCTGGATTTGCCCGAGAGGATTGCCAGAGAATGTCAGCAAACGCAGATTTGATTTTTACTGCTAAAAGCAGAAATAGCCTATGTTAAAGACCAGCAGACAGCGTTCTGCAGCCCACAGGCTAAAAAGAGTAGATTTTAATGGCTTAACTGAGGATACGGTGAAGAACAGCGGGGCGATTGAAAAGCGCTTGGCTTAATTTATAAGTATTCTCTGCAAAGTTAACCTGCTGGTTTCTCTTTAACGGCTTCTCCGTTGCAATTACAAAATATTGCAAGCTCTTGAAGTGGAGTTTATAGGAACATACCAAATAAAGCTTTCATTTGAACAAGCTGTGTTACTGTTGTTCATCTGTTCAAGGGGTTTAGGGCAACCCAAGAGATTTATGGGTGCATGTTCTGTTAAAAACGGGGCCCAGGGTAAATATAAACCAAAATAGGTGTGTCGTTTTTCCTGCTAGTGGCTTCACCGCTGAAAATCGGGGCTGCTTGTAGGAACTGAAAAGCTCACGTTCTGGGTGTTCCATCCTGAAAATGCCTCAGAGGTGGCATCATTACACCCCATATCCCACCCCCACTCCCAAAAGGACAAGCGCCAGCCCATGGCCAAACCCCACCACAATCTCTCAGCTCTTACATCCCGCAGAAGGACTGTGGTGGAAGAACTTGGAATAAAATCCAGCTTCAAATGGCATTTTGTAATGTAGGAGAAAACAGCTTTAGATAATGTTTTGTCAATGAGGAGAAGCAAATATATCTGCTTTTAGTAAAACAAGAGCCTGGTGGGCAGCGCCTCCAGTAGAAGCCCCCTTCTGCTCTGTATCAAAGTCTCTCTCGTAACTGAGTGTAGCTGTATCTTGCTTTCATATACAGTAATGAGTAATACATGCAATTCATGAGTAATTGTAGGATAAGCTTAATGAGACAAAGATCCTTCAGAATGCCCTGGAACAGGCCGGGAGGAGGGATTTAGCTGCTACATTTCAACGCCTGCACTGGGGACATCTAAAATCAAGGGCAGCTGCCATCTGCTTTCCCCTTTCTCACCACTCCGCGCCATCAATGACAAAGAAGGGCTACAGAAAATTAATTAACTTCGTTGCAAGGTCCTGCAGTCAAAACATGACCAGCTGTCTCCCAGTAACATCAGCGAGGCGCAATTTTTAAAAATGTTTCAATATTTTTACACAGTAAATAACTTCACAGGCATTAAGGGAGCCTAGAAGTACAATCCAATTACTCAAAAGGTGTACTTTGTAAGAAAGAAGTTTCTAAGATTTTTCAGGATATATAATTAAATAAATTGGCTTGCATCACAAAAGCGAGCACGCTAATGGGATAAGCAGGCTAACTGGATACTCTTCTATCACAGCAGATCGTAGTCGCCATCGCCAGTCCGGCAGCACGGCACAAGTAGAAGCTGATTTACCTCTTCGTGGAGCTCTTTTTTTCTCTGAACTGCTTACTGCAAGTAGTCAAAGTTTCAATGTGCAAATGACTAAGTCATGTGGTAACATGTTTCCTGGTCGACTAACAGAGCTACAGATTTAAAAAACAAGACAAAACAAAACAAAAAAAAACCTCCAACAACCAAAACCCAAAAGCTTTTGTAATTGAAGTGCAGGAATCAAGTCAAAAATTGTCCGACAAATCTTGCTGATAAGAATGTGCAAACGCACAGAAGAACTGGAAAATAATTCCAGTATTGAGAAACTGAGTACGCTTTTCCTGCTTTCTTCCTGGAACAAAGTCTGTCTGTCTTAATATAGCTGAATAGAGTTAAAACTGCTGTTTGTCATACATACAGTAGTAAAAACTATGCTGTTTAGAAGAACTCAGCATTGGAGTAATTCTTTTTCTTAAAATAACCGACGTTTTCTCAGTCCTGTATCATTCATGATTACAAAACAAATGTGTAAATATAAATCAATGACAAGGCCCGTTCCAATGCTTGACAACACTTTCGGTGAAGAAATTTTTCCCAGTGTCCAACCTAAACCTCCCCTGGCACAACCTGAGGCCGTTTTCCCTCATCCTATCGTCCATTACCAGGGAGAAGAGGCCAACCCCCACCTCCCTACAGCCTCCTGTCAGGCAGTTGTAGAGGGCGATAAGGTCTCCCCTCAGCCTCCTCTTCTCCAGGCTGAACAACACCAGTTCCCTCAGCTGCTCCTCGTAAGCCTTGTGCTCCAGACCCCCCACCAGCTTGGTTGCTCTCCTCTGGACACGTTCCAGCAATGCAACATCTTTCTTGTAGTGAGGGGCCCAAAACTGAACACAGTATTCGAGGTGCAGTCCCCAGCACCGAGTCCAGGGGCTCGCTCACTTCCCTGGCCCTGCTGGCCACGCTATTCCTGATACAAGCCAGGATGCTGTTGGCCTTCTTGGCCACCTGGGCACACTGCTGGCTCATACTCAGCCGGCTGTCAACCAGTACCCCCAGGTCTTTTTCTGCCAGGCAGCTTTCCAGCCACGCTTCCCCAAGCCTGTAGCATTGCATGGGGTTGTTGTGACCCAAGTGCAGGACCCAGCACTTGGCCTTGTTGAACCTCATACAGTTGGCCTCGGCCCATCAATGGACTTGCCAACACAGGGGTGCCTGTCAGCACACTGCACAGCCTGCACTTAGGTGAAAACATGAACGCAAGTCCTAGTAAGGCTAAGTGTGTTCTGTAGGTATCTGGATTGCCCTCAGAGATGGGCATGCGTTCCCAAAGACGTCAAGGCAGAAACTCAATTCCAGAGCTACCCAATTTGCTAAAATGTATCTACGCTATGAACTCGTTTTCTTTGCCAGGAAGCAGGAGCTGCCTGTTATCACTGTTAAACTCCTTCCAGGATCTCATCAACTTAATCTGAAAGGAGAACGTGTACTTTTTCACTCCACTGCAGCATCTGGTCCAGACCCACCCTAAGCTGACCCAAGAACAGCTGGAAGGAAGCTGACAGGCTTCTCTCTTAAGATTCTGGCCCCTTGCCCGAGATTGCTCCCTTGGCTTTTGTATATTTGCTCAAAAAAGAAAAAAGTGTCATAATACAGAGCTATTTTTAAGGGACTACATTTAGGAAGCTCGCCCAATCAATGGATAAAAATAAGCAGTATTCGTGAGGCCAGATTCCAGACTATGTCTGGGGAGCTTAGGTTCTTTCACCTGGGGAGGAACATCTCCCACCCCCAAAACAAAACATGCACCATCTGATATTTCTTCTGCTCCATCACCACAATTCTATATCTTTCCAGCTGCAATATGGCCAAGAGAAGGACTGGCTTAACAAAGCCATGCTGCCAAGACAGGAGGTATGTGCAGTACTCCAAGTACTCCAGTACTCCAAGCTTGTTCTTTTCTGCTATGGCTGCTGTAATAAATTCAACCCATTTGCACCAAAATGTAAAAGAGAGTAGTGTCACACACTGAAAAACAGAGGCATAGATTTTAATCAATCTATCGTCTAACAAATGCATCCATTTTATCTCGCTACTGAACACATTTATGCTTTAACTCTACACAAGGTCTTCAGCAGCCTCCTCCTTCTAAAGCCTGCAAATTTTCGAGATACTCGGTGACGGCCTCTATCTCTGCAAACTCCAGTAGTCTGTTGATTAACTTATCCAGTGCTTCTTTCCCACTTAGAATTTCCTATGGAAGAAATAACAACAGACAAAAGTGTTACTGAATGTACATCAGCATTATTCTGAAACGCTGACTACTCAAACAAGGAGCTCCTGGAATGCGCCTTGCCTGGAGTCTTCATGGCTCCCCCGTGTGAGCTCAACATGGCCTGGTACACGGCAGCGGGACTTCGGCTGGCTGCCTCTGAAAACCCCATTGAATCTGGCAGCCACAAAAGGAGCTGCCGGTGCCTTCCTGCCATGCTTTCCTGTAACCCATGCATTTACACGAAAATCCCCTAGCAAGAACAATCAAGGGCTGAAGGATCTAATGCAAATACTGCTGCTCATGCCAAGAACTAGTTTGTTGGCAAGCGAAGCTTAATTAACTTTTGTTAGGTGGCTTACGGTTTCACTTTCACTCAAGAAAAGTAACAAGTTCCCAACACTAAGTAACTGAAAAGCTTGACTAGCAGAAGTCATTTTTATACAGTCATGGAACTTCTTCCCATTCTCCTCCACCAGGCTATTTGTGTATCTGTTCCCCACTCTGTTAAATACGAACCACTCCATATTCAGCATGCCCTCTGTTCTCTGAAGTTACCCAGGACGTCTCTAAGTACGGTTTGAGAAGTGTTGCTTCTGTGCAACAGCACTTAAGTAAACTGGATAACCTAAGCCAAAATAGTGAAGGGTCACCCTAAACTTTTTCCTAAAATTCAAAACATTTTCCATAAATTTAATACACAAAAATCTGTTTCCCTGCAGAAAAACAAATCAGTAAGACTCAAGCCATATGCAGAGATTCACTCAGAAATAAGATGTCGGGTAATCTTAAAATGAAAGCATTCAGATTCAGTTTCTTTTAACTGTGGCTTGCAAGGCAAATATAAAGAAAAGGTTTTCTCTTTCTTCAGCATTAAAGGGAGACGGAAAGACTTGGCTTAACTAAAAAAAAGTCCTTCTTGTCAGATTTTTCTTTTGGCTGTACTGAGCTTCAAGCATCTCAAATTTCACTTGTCCACTTTGGCCAAGGGACTTGAGGAGTTCACAAACAAGGACTACGCTCTTGATTATTTTTCACTTGTATAGTAGGAGAAAAATACACAGAGAAGCAGGCCAGTGAGTTACATCCTGTGCCAGTCATCTTTAATGCTACCCTACAGCCAGGCAAAAAAGAAAGTTTAAGCTTTCTAAATCTATGACTTTCTGTCAGAGCACAACTGGCTACCTGAGTTCCGATACATATTAAATAATTTTCACCAAGTTAATTTCTTCTTCTTATGGTACACATAAGTACCTAACTCTAAAACTTCCATAAGCAACCATTACCTTGATATTGCGTGCATCATATGAGATCCTGTGGTCAGTGACTCTGTCCTGGGTGAAGTTGTACGTACGAATTCTCTCTGACTGGGCTCTGGTACCCAACTGTAGTGAAGCAGCAAAACCCAAATTTTACTCTATTATGTTTCAAAAAAAGAAAAAATCAACTACTACTCTAAAACAGAATAAACTTTAATGGATCAGCCTGTTGCACCTGCAAACCTAGCAGTCACTGGCTTAGCAGATGGGGTTTTTTTTTAAATATTGTGGCATTACTAAACTGTATTATTTGTAATTCTGCATCACAGACCAAGTTTTAACATCCTCCAGTACACTTCTCTTCCAGCTCTGTAGCTGGAAGAATTATGTAACTCTTAAAAGTCATGTAAGGCAAGAGAGAGAGAATCATAGACGACTCATAGAATCATACAATGTTTTGGGTTGGAAGGGACCCCTAGAGGTCATCTAGCCCAACCCCCCTGCAGTGAGCAGGGACACCGCTAACTAGATCAAGTTGCTCAGAGCCCCATCCAACCTGGTCTTGAATGTTTCCAGAGATGGGGGCTCCACTACCTCTCTGGGCAACCTGTTCCAGTGTTTCACCACCCTCATTGTAAAGAATTTTTTCCTCATATCCAGTCTAAACCTACCCTGGTTTAGTTTAAAACCATTACCCTTTGTCCTGTTACAGCTGGCCCTACTAAAAAAACTTCTTGTTGCCAAGAAGGCCAATGGCATCCTTGGGGTGCATTAAAGAGGAGCGTGGCCAGCAGGTCGAGGGAGGTTATCCTCCCCCTCTACTCTGCCCTGGTGAGACCCCACCTGGAGTACTGTGTCCAGTTTTGGGCTCCCCGGTTCAAGAAAAATGAGGAACTCCTAGAGAGAGTCCAGAGGAGGGCAACAAAGATGATAAAGGGACTGGAGCATCTCCCCTGTGAGGAAAGGCTGAGAGAGTTGGGCTTGTTTAGCCTGAAGAAGAGAAGACTGAGAGGGGACCTCATCAATACATACAAATAACTTAAGGGTGGAAGTCACGAGGACAGAGCCAGACTCTTCTCAGTGGTGCCCAGCGACAGGACAAGGGGCAATGGGCACAAACTGAAACATAAGAGGTTTCAGCTGAATATGAGGAAAAACTTCTTTACTTTGAGGGTGACTGGAACAGGCTGCCCAGGGGGGTTGTGGATTCTCCTTCTCTGGAGATATTCAAAGCCCACCTGGACGAAGTCCTGTGTAACGTGCTCTAGGTGAACCTGCTTTAGCAAGAGGGTTGGACTAGATGATCTCCTGAGGTCCCTTCCAACCGTTGCCGTTCT
>NW_009260792.1:692872-710289 GCF_000687185.1 Egretta garzetta
AGTACTCCAGGTGAGGCCTCACCAGAGCAGAGTAGAGGGGCAGAATCACCTGCCTCGACCTGCTGGCCACGCTTCTTTTGATGCAGCCTAGAGTACGGTTGGCCTTCTGGGCTGCCAGCGCACATTGCTGGCTCATGTCCAGCTTTTTGTCCAGCAGTACCCCCAAGTCCCTCTCGGCAGGGATGTTCTCAATCCTTTCTTCCCCCAGCCTGTATTGATACCGAGGGTTACCCCGACCCAGGGGCATGACCTTGCACTTGGCCTTGTTGAACCTCATGAGGGTCACACAGGCCCACCTCTCTAGCCTGTCCAGGTATATGTCTATAAGTGTCCTTAGTTCAAAAATGTGTCTTTTTGGGGGGGGTTGTAAAATAATGAGAGTAGGCACCATTAATAACAGAAGCAGCCCAGTCAACATGTGGTAAAGCAGTTCCACTAATGTTTGGCTGGCAGAAAGTAGCCCTGAAAGAGAAGTAAACTGAGAATATGAAGAGTAGTCCTCTAGTGGCAAACCACAAGAGTGCAAAAAATTCTAAGTTTTAAAACATAACTCCAAATGTAGCATTGTTGTGTGGTTAAACTCCTTATTGAAATGCAGAATCAAATGCTAAAAACAGCTTCAAGAAATGGGTGTCAGCTTCCCCGGGCTTTTTTTTTTAATTTCCTCTGCAGCCACATGTATATTTCAAAACAAGGAATTTGTTGAATATGTTCTGAAACATTAGGAAAGGTAATTTACTTTTGCCTGGTTTTCTGTAGTATTCATGTAAACGTACATCTAATTCCTTTATGCAGCTTTGAAGGCTCTCAAGCTGAAATTAGTAACGGAAGATAAATGGCTCGCCGCTTACAATGACTGGGTTAATAAACTGCAGGAACAATACACTTAAATGCAACCTGAAATTTGTGATTAAATAGCTAAGCTGGAAACTTTGGAGTACTGAATAATTCTGTAATTCTGAAGTATTATTATTCCTGTTGATCACTGTTGAAGTTTGCACCACAAATGGGAAAAACTCAAAGAATGAGAAAAGAATGATTACATGTTTCAAGAGAAAAAGCACACTTCACAGCATAACTTGAGGATGGAAGCTGTTTCTTCTTTAAAAGGTTACCTAAACCGTATCAGATAAACTGTTACCTAACTGCAGAGTGGCAGGATTGTTTTTATACTTCTTTCTTTCAGAAGCTCTGTATGATCTTAGAATCATAGCATAGAATCATAGAATCGTTTACGTTGGAAAAGACCTTTAAGAACATCAAGTCCAATCGCTAACCTAACACTGCCATTCCACCACTAAACCATGGACCTAAGCACCTCGTCTACCCATCTTTTAAATACCTCCAGGGATGGGGACTTGACCACTTCCCTGGGCAGCCCCTTCCAATGCTTGGCAACACTTTCAGTGAAGAAATTTTTCCCAGTGTCCAACCTAAACCTGTCCTCTTCTCCAGGCTGAACACCCCCAGTTCCCTCAGCCGCTCCTCATCAGACTTGTGCTCCAGACCCCTCACCAGCTTTGTTGCCCTTCTCTGGACATGTTCCAGCAATGCAACATCTTTCTTGTAGTGAGGGGCCCAAAACTGAACACAGTATTCAAGGTGCAGCCTCACCAGTGTGGAGTATAGGGGGGTGATCACTTCCCTACTCCACTGCTGGCCACACTATTTCTGATACTAGCCAAGATGCCATTGGCCTTCTTGGCCACCTGGACACACTGCTGGCTCATATTCAGCCGGCTGTCAACCAGTATCCCCAGGTCTTTTTCCACCATGCAGCTTTCCAGCCACTCTTCCCCAGGCCTGTAGCATTGCATGGGGTTGTTATCTTACAAATACTCTGGTTTAGAAACAGGCTAAAATACAACTTCGAGAACTTCTGATCCTAGTTTTCATAGAAAACACTTTTTACTGATGCTCTGTTTGAGTCACTCTGGCCCTACTAGGGGGATTCAATACGTGATGTTGAGTGCTGCCTTTTGGATAATTCCAGGTAGTCTTTTGACTCTTTTCTTTCCAGCTACAGTTGATGTCTCTTTTTCACTGCCTGAGAAGTCTACTCTAGCATTGAACTGGGATAAGTAAAAACCAAGATCTACCATTTCAAAATATAAGATTCTCCTTTGTAAGCACACCTGATTAGACACACACCACTCACTTGCTCCGTCACTGTCACTCAAAAAGATCAGAAACAAACCTGCAACACAGCACCCTCTCCAAATTTCAGCAATCCCATGCTCTCACCTGTAGTCTTCTGGCACTCTGCTCTTGACTTAGTTGTTTTTCAGTGATCTGCTGGTACAGCTTAGCTCTCAGTGTCCGCAGAGCTATTTCCTTGTTCAGCTGCTGTGATCGCTCCTGCTGGCACTCAACTGCTAGTCCTTCACAGAGGGATTCAAGAGAGCTCAGATCAAAAGCCCATTATAACAAAGAACAAAGAAGCTAAATTAATTCGAACACATTAGGCAAATGAAACCTTCTAGAGTGCTAGTTCGTGGGGCCTTTCAGCTGTAGGATAAAAAGTCATTTAAACACACTGGCCAGAACCATTAGTATGTTTTTAAAATCTTCACATCTGCGCCAGTGGCTTTGTTCGGTGGTACAGAAAAGTCAGGGATATTTTAAAATTTCACGAAGCAAACAAGTTTCTGACATTGCCTCCAGAAAATGGATTCACTCCAATTAGCTACCACATGTTAAAAATGTAATGTGCGCAGTCTGCAGAAGCATGTTTAAAACAGTGTAACACAAGTTTTTAAAGTCTTAGTCTAGATAATCTCATTGAGACTGGAAAATTCATTATTCTAGCAGAGAAGGGTGTCTAAATACTGGAGAGTCTTGAACTTAATTATGAATAATTAAGTGAAGTAAAATAAGGGTCTTTAAAAGAAATTTAGTATTTATTTTTACTTCTCATTTGATTTCTGAAATAAAAAGGCATACAGGAAACGGCTGTTTTCAGGTCACTACTAGAATTTCCTGTGCTTAAAGAGATTCTACGTCTGGACAGATAGAAGCCCACTGAATTTCAAGAAAAACAAATCCTGACGAAGACAGAGTGGTCCAGTATATACACTACCTTCCCATCAATATATATTTTCTTTCCTGTTAAACATATGATAGCAATATCTAGTCCTGAATTAAAATCTTCAAGACTCCTTTTTTCTCAGTCTTGGAACTACGCAGGTTCCAGCTAGGCAAAGCGCACCTTCGGTTGCCAATGGCCACTATTGCCAAAGGTAGAGAGCACACAGCAAGAATTATTTACATCTTCCATCCCATCCTGTCACCCTCCAGTTGCTCTTTCATCCTTCAAAGTCAGTGTATCCATTAAACACTCCCTCTGAAGACAAAACTGGCATAATAGCAACATGCTGGCCATTGTGCCACTGGTACCTATCCCCTTTCTCACACGTTGCCTTGCTAGGGGCAGAACAAGAACGGGTGGGCTCCTTTTTTTGGTATAAGGCCCAACCCTACAAATTCACTCTAAGAGACAACTTGCAGGACCGCAAGCTTTCTCTTCAGGACACAGATTTAGGGTGATTAGAAGTATGAAATACAAGCAGACTTACTTACCTGTGGGAAGGTGTACAATTCTCACAGCGCTATCAGTTTTGTTAACGTGTTGCCCTCCTGCTCCTTTGGCCCTGAATGTATCTATACGCAAATCTTTGGGATCCACTTTAACATCAATCTAGGATCAAAGAAAATTACTACTTTCTGCTAATTCGAAAAATATTTTGAATGTCAGTGATACTCCGTGTAAAAAAAAAAAACCACTTCTCAAAAAATTGCTCCTTTATAGCTGTTCCTGAGTAATAGCTATAATTATTATACTTTAAAAAAATGCAACGTCAAATACCTCTGCAAAGCAAGTGATGCTTTAAATATTTCACTTATTTTTTTCAAACTCTTGCCCCAGGTCCTTCACAAAGCAAGGTGGTGTGTGTGAAACAAAACAAAATCAACAACTTTTTGTAAAATCACTAGCTTTGGCAGGGAGACTAAGAAATAAGCAAATAATCAAAAACTACTTCTAAACAGCAGTGCAAGGATCTTGTTCATGAGCGAAGCCTGAATGATTCTTACAACAGTGCTTAAAAACAGCTAACTGAGGAAAAACTGGGTGTACCCAGATCCAAGTAAGGATTGCAGCACTGGAAATAACGAGCTCATGATGACCTGGACCATAGTTCAAGCTCAGTGGATGGGAAAGGAACATTCAGATCTGATCAATGTTGCAAGGAAAGCATTACAAGGAAGCAGGAGAACTTGCAGAGGAAGCCTACAGGATCTGGTTTGGGGGGTTTTGTGTGTAAATTGCTGGTTTAAGGGAGAACTGTCGGCATCAGTGAGATCTCAGGAAGACTAGCCAACACACTTGCTCATTCAAATTCAAAGCAGACTGCCCTTGATTTAACAGGGAAGGACACCAATAATTTAAATGAAACAAAAAAAAAATGAAAAGGACCTGCATAATCACATTACTATGCAACCTGAGTATTTTCTTGCATATATTCCCTGTCTTAATACATGACATAATTTAAAATGGGCGTACTCATAGCAGTCAGCTTTGTGTTGGGGCTGGAATACTCATTGAAACGATCATTGATTTACATGCCATTTCAGGCAATAGCAACTCTCCGCACAGTTGCTTCTGACGACCCATTTAAACCCGAAATGCACAGAGCCAAGGACTATCACCTTCCAGAGTCAGCGAGCTTGTGGTTCACTTGCCGGGACTTGCACAAAGCACTTAGGTATCAATAAAATCCCAGAATGGTAACAGTAACGTGGTTTTAAATAACACCTACTCCAATGCCAAAATGGGTGAGCAGGGATACACCGCCTTACCACCCTGATTAACAGTTAGTTTACCTCCTCTGGCTGAGGGAGGACAATAACTGACATTGTCCCCGTGTGAATACGCTGCATTCTTGACGATAGGCCTGTCTCAGGGATTCGCTGGACTCGATGAGTCCCTCCTTCATATTTCAGATGCCTGTAGACATCATCTCCTGAAATATGAGCAGCGGCATGATGCAACCCACCTAGAAAGACAAATAATGTGCGACAAATATAGCACAGAAACACTGCTTTTAATTTCACTGTCTTGGTGGAATGTCTGAGGAACTACTATACCTATCTCAGCCGGCGTATAGTTCACAATGTCAAAGGTCCAGCGTTTATAGTCTGCATAGTTCTGGTACATCTCAAACATTTCTTTAGTGAACTGTTGGCAGATGTCTCCTAAAAATATAAAGGCGCTACAACATAAATAGCAGTTCACAAAATGGCAGCCACCAGTTTTTAGATTTAGCTGCAACTCTAACCACAGTCATTAGACAGCTTAATACTCTTCTTTAGAAAGTACTACTTTATACCATTAAAATATAAAAAGGCATTAAAAACAACCCGTAAGAGGTTTAATAAAGTTGGATGGAGGTTTGAAGTAATCTTTACTGTGGGGACTTTGCTGACCTCCAGTTGTTCTGCCAGCTGTCACTTCTAATATGGCATGACTTCTATCATGTTTTTCCTTTGGCACTAGAAGCTGGAAAAGCTGAAAAGGGAAAAAAAAAAAAAAAAAAAAAAAGAATGTCATTATCTCCTTCATGACTGTGTATCTCCTCTTAATCGAATTTACAGCCAGCCTTCACAATTGCCACAGCTTGAGCACATGCAACCACTGATTTCTTTTGCCAAACTAGTAAGTAGGACTAAAAACTGTCCAATGGCCATTGCAGCTCAGTGCAGTCAGTGTGGAAATGGGATATGCTGGTGCATACACAGGAAAGCTAGCTGAAAATTTGATCCTGCGAAGTCGGGTGCCAGGTCACCCACTCCAGCCCCAACTACCTATGAACACAAAGTTATTAGCTATAACCCAGCCAATCTTTACATTAATCTTATTTTTCAGAAAGTCCCATTTCATATTATTTCAATCTGAACATAGAAATGAGCCCAAACATAAAGCTCTCCACTGAATCATCTCAGCTCCTCTGCTTATAATTGATTTCCCCACTCACGGGGTGCTGTCAGCTGAAGAGAAAATGAAAGGCTACAAGTTCCAAACAGAAATCTTTCAAGAATGCATGCTCCGCTGCCACAAACAGTTACTAGGATGTCATGTCAGGTCTCAATAGGACAAATTCACCATTTTTTAATCCCCTTCAGCATCTGCAGACAGACAAGCAAGCAAGCAAAGATGACTAAAATAATAAGCTTCTAAGACACAATTGTCCGTAAGAAGCTTACTAATAATTAATGTTGCCACTTCTCCGGAAGAATACAGAAGCTGGACTTCTGTTTCATTAAATGCCAGTGTCAGTGTCTATTGGTAAGATCACAAAGGAACATTCTTCTGACATCTTTATTTAGAAAGCTGTATGCTTTTACCTCAGGCTCACCTTTCTGCACAACATGTTGATTTTTTTATCCAGGGTTTCCTTCTCTTCTACGGCAAGCTCTAGAAGTTGTTTCTCATCTCTGCTGTCTAGCTCTGAATGCCAACAACAGGAGTAGACGTTAATCAATCTCACCTAGCTTAGAGCAAATTGTAATATAGCTGTCCAAAGACATGCACTGCAGCACATACAAGCTCACAGTTGCATTTTGCCAGCATGAAATACCAAATAAGAGCAGCCCAAGCCAGAACGCATATTGTTAACTAAATGATCATATTTTTCAGGGGTGCTGGAAGGAGTAGCAGGTATCTTACCTCTCAGTCTCCAGCTTATGGCTCAAAGTCTGCATCAAGCAGATGCCAGTCCCACCTGACAGTTACTCACTCTCAGTTAGGCTGACGGTTATGTCACACAGATTGACAGTCCAGGGGTAAATCCACAAATGGATTTGACAAAATACATCAAAAACAAGCCTGGAGACAAGAAGTGCCTCAGTTTCCCTTATTACAATTTTTCACGCAATGAAATTTTTGGTTCTAGACTTGTCCAGAAACACCCATATGTGGGACATCTGAAGAATCAAGGCCACTTAGTGAACAATCCAGACCGAATGCACCTGTTGTGTTTGTGAGCAGTAAGCCTCAAGGACATTGTGGGAGCTGCCTGCAGTCAAATAATGATGAGAACAACCTTGAGAAGAAGAAGAAAAGTTGGTGTACGTGACTGAGATCAGAAAGCAAAGCAGGACGGCAGGTGGAGAGGACTGTGCGCGTGGACAAGAGACTTTAACGAATCATGTCGTAGCTAAGAGCGCGTGTACAGATATAGTTAACCAATTAGTTAGGAGCTTGTGCATGATAGGGAAATAGAAGAGCTATATTAACCGGGATGTATCAACAATAAATTGGCATTTTCTTGATCACATTGATCGTGTGCAGTGTCCGTGACTTCCGCGTCAACACCCATATATTCAACATTTTTTAGCCAACTCATTAAGGGGAGCATTACAAATATAGGTATGATGATAATAATGAGGTTTCTAACCCTCTGTCTCCTGCTGTTCAAGAAATGAGTGAGATGTAGGAGTTACGGGTGCAAGTCATCAGGATGTGGGAGACCTCACTTCAACCCTTTGCTTTTGCTTAAGGAGATTCCCTTTCCCTCTCCTCAGAACATGAGACCACAATCCGCAGTACCATGTCCAGTTTTGAGCTCCCCAGTACAAGGCAGGCATAGAAATACTGAAGTGAGCCTAGTTCAGAACCACCAAGATGGTCAAGGGCTGGAGCAAAGGACACATGAGAAGAGGCTGGGAAAACTGTGTTTGTTCAGCCTTAAGAAAAGCAGGTGGAGGGGAGGTTTTATTGTCGTGTACTTCTGCCTAACAGAAAGACACTGAAAAGATGGAGGCAGACTCTGTGTATCATGATAAAAGAAGACATAAGCTGGAATACGGGAAAAGATGTCAGATCAACACTTGAACCTGGCATCCCCTGTACAGAAGGCAAGAACTGTATAAATTTCCCTGCCAGTATGTCACAACTCCAACCCAAAACTGGTACTGAATCAAAGGCTGCTAGCTGGTCCAAAAAGCATCATTATTGATCAGTGAGACAAACAGTACCAAGTGAAATACTGTCAGCAGAGATGAAAAGAATGGTCTGGTGGTGACCAGCAAGCTTAAAGTTCAAATGATTGGTGTCCCATTCCGACCTCCCTGCAAACCTGACCTTTAAGAATTCACTTAAGCTACCCCGTGACTCACATCACCAGTGGCAAACCAGGAAATAATATTTTTCTGCTTCACTAAGTGTTGGAAGTATAAAATCTTATAGCAATTGTGAGGAACTCAGGTGCTATAAAGAAGAGGGTCAGTTAGGGAGCTAAATGGAAAACAAAGAGCAGACAAATGAAGGGAACATTTGTTTTAATTTGGGTCCATAATAAACAGTACAGATAGATAGAATAATTTGGCTCCATTTAATTAACTTCTTGGCTGTAATTTTCTTTTCCCTTCTTTCAGCTAGAACTCACTCCATTCATCCACATCATAATTTGTGGAACTAGAAAAATTCTTCATTATATTTACTTGATCCAAAAATAGCCTTTTAAAGTTGAAGTATGAACTTTCCAGTGTTTTCTTAACACTTCCTAATTCTTCCAAGAACATTTCTTTTTTAGAGTTAAATTTTTGTCCCTCCTCATCTTCACTCCTTTTCCTCTTTGTCCAGTGAAGAGAACTTGACAGGGTTGGGAATTAAAACATTTTCAGTAACTGCCATTTTTTCCAAAAGCACAAACATCTATTTATTTCTAAAACTAAAGAATACAAATGTTTTCTACCTTTCTAAACAAGTTGCATTTTTACCAGCTTTACTTCAATATGGCTTTTACCACTTTGTCAACACGCCTTGGTTCTCTCTCTGAAAAGCACTGTGAACTTTCATCCTCCTCCATTTAAACCCCTGGCTTCCCATTTCTCCTGTCCTTTGTTTTTCCCTTGCTTCACTTCTTTAATGTAAGCAAGCCCCTCTCCAGGCCAATGTTCCCCTCTCTTGGCTTAACACCTATCCGTGTAGCAGAATGGAAGACATTTTTTCTTTCCTACTGTGTGCACCTCCTCACGCTTCTAACAATATTTTTTCCTCAAAATGTTGCACCGTTACTTATTTTGTAAATTCTTTTACTCCCTGTGTATTTTCTTATTCCTGAACGGTATCAAAGACAGCGACAATTTTTAATTCCTTTTTTACACCAACTTCTACTGCAGCAGCATACTGAAAAGCAGCAGCTTCTTAGACAACCATTGATTTTTATTCCTTGAAGGACTCCTCAAATATTTTCAAAGAAATATTAGGTTTTGCTATTTAAATTGGAAGCTGACAATTCAGGGCCTAATGAAAAGTTCATATAATTTCATGTGATGAAAGTTCATGTAAACTGGCTAGATGGAATCCCATTTTAAATAACACGAGCGAAGTCTGCATCTATCAAATGTTATTAGGCTCGCTAATTTTTTTCCTTTGGTTCACACTGCTCTCGGTTCTATCAAAAAACAACCTTAAACCAAACATTTCCAAACTGTTTCCGCAAAACGGATAGCCTTGAGATTCCAAACAATCCCAGCTCTCCCAAGCTGGCTGTATTAAGACCTGAAACTGAAGTGAGGTGAGATGGAAAATGGAAGGATGTGGCTGGATGCAGAAAGGCCTAGCAGCACGTAAGCTCCCAGCAGAAGGAAGGACCGGAGCGTGTTCCAGGGCTGGCTTAAATTATTTCAAAGCTTTCCTCAAAGGCTGGGCAATGAAGTTTATCGCAAGCAAAGCTACTGTTTTGAAACAAGTAGATGTGTTCTCCTTACCTTTGCACATAGCTTCTAACTCCTGAACTTCTCTTTCAGCCTTTTTGATTTCTTGAAATGCAGCTGCAATGGGGGACAGATTGGCACATCTTCTCTTCAGGGTTCTTTGCTCAAAGTCACTTACTGAGTCAGCATTTAACAGATGACTAACCTGCTGGTATTCCTTGCTTAGAGTCTCCAAGTACTTCTGCACAGTCTCATGCTTCCACAATGCTTGAGAATCCTGATGTTTTTTCCTATGCCGACTGTTAAGAGACAGAGTGAATCCAGCTGTGTCCAGTAAAGATTTTGGCCTCCAAAATCCACAGTTGTGACGTCCCACCATATAACCTATCTCCTTTGCAACATGAGGGAGAAGACAGCTGTGAAGTTGTCTGTGACAGTAGCAATTGGCAAGCAGGCTCTTGAAAAGACAGACGCTTTGGAAAGGTTTCATTTTGTTTCTTATTTTTCCACCACCTGAAATTAAAAAGAGACAGTACACGGACCAGTGTTACTATCTAGAAAAAGAGGGCATTCTATTAAAAAAAAAAACCCAACAAACAAACCGAAACAAACACAAGAACTGTATCAAGCCCAAATCCTGTCCTTGATTACACCAACACAAATGCAACTGTCATGGACAAAACTCCTGGTTTACCTGGTTTAAACCAGAGACTCATATCAGCACCATTGTACTGACTGAGGGTTGGAAAAGGTCTCCGCCCTCACCTCCTTAAACAGTTTATTTCTGCTGTGGAAAAGCTACTGTAGATGCAGCTTTAAAGGCAACAGCTTCATTTTGCTGTACGTCTCACTGGAAAAACCCAACCATTTCATGCCTTGCTGGGGGAAGAAAAATGTTGCCAAGAGAAGACAAATCTATATTAGAGGTGCAGAATTCTATACAAAGAATGTATGAAACGTCCAGAAGTATGTGCAAAACTATACCCACTACCACAAGAGGATATAACTTTGGCAGGAGGACATTAGTAACATCGAGCTGACCTTGTGACAGGTTAGTCAATGGGACTATAATACACTTGCAACAAATTACTCGCCCATGTACGTACTATGTAAGACATGGGTGCAGTGCTTTATGTCCCCTGTATGTCCTTCCCACAATATACTTACATGTAAGTATTATAAACATTTTCTATCCGAAAAGTGAGGAAGAAGCTGGTACTCTGAAATACAACCCCTGTATTTTTCTGAGACGCTTGGCTTACAGTTTTGCAGGACACAGGCTGCTCTTAGCATCACTGTTGCTCTAGGGAAGCCTTTTCCTCTTCATTTTATATCACCAACATTGCAAACGATGCTACAAATTCTTACCGTGCTCTGAAAATTTATACTGGAGTGCAAGAGTCTACCAAGAGGACTAAATTGAAATAATTCATATTCTAGGACTACTCAGAAAAGGTTTCACAAATAAAGAAGCACTTTAATACCTCTGCTGGCACCACAGTCCCATCTGTCTACTGATTTTTACAAAAAAGTGGATTCAGAGAAAATGAGAGCATGAAACTTTTGCAACAGGATCTCCTTGAAACATACACTTCAGTTTTCTGACACAATTATTTTTTACTCACTGTTGACAAGACCTTCTGTGCATCTTCAGGCATTTTATTAACAAACTACTGTGACATTCTAACTACCTACCTGACCCATTAGCCTCACCTATTTACTTTCATCCGTTTGTCCACCGTGAAGAAAGAGCAATATGTAGTAAAAACAGAAGTACTGTGTCTTGCTTGCCTGGATGTCTGGTTTGCTACCTACAGAAGGAGGGCAGGACCTTTATTGTACTTCTGCACCTTCCCAGATTCCCCAGCCTGCAGGTGCTATTGAACCCACAGCAGCGACTTCAGGAGTGCTCTAATTTACAGAAAGCCAACAATACTCCCCATGGATTGTTCTAGTGACAAAAACCAGCTTTAGCACAGGGATCATGTTCCCTTCACCAGGAACGCAGCAAAAGGCACAAACCAGGCTCACCACCTACAGTCGTGGACATAGCTGCTCAGGGGCATGCCTAGACCCAGCTCCAAAAGACCTCATTCTGCTGCTGGTACTGGAGTTGCTCCAGGCCCACACAGCCTATCATCGTTTGGTCAAGTGCTAACCATCATTAACTCATTTTTAAAATATTAATGTTATATTTTATTTAAATTAATTAATTAAATAGATTAATCATAACCATCCAGCTCATTTTTTACTGGTGTAGTTAAGAAGCGATGTACTCAAATAATAGCAGATTTGTACTACAGTTCTGCCTGAGTCCTCAAAAATAAAATTATTGATTTTAAATGCCTAAAAAACCTACGTAATGGCACAATTCAGACCTTCAAGGAAGTCAGAAATTTCAAAATAACTTTGCTATGTTAAATAAAAAAGGTATCTCCTTTTCAGAGAGATGTTGCTGCATTATATTCGTGCAGAAATAAGCACACACAAAACTTCTACAGAGCTATGAGCAGTAGGTGACCTATTAACTGCTTTCTAAACCAGATTTTAATAACTTTTTAATGCGACAAAATTACCTCATGCACATCACAAATCAAAACCAGCATGCAAAAGTGACAACTGTAATTGTCTTACTAAAATAATGAAATAATAAAGTAGTTTAAAAAGCTAATTTCCAGTCAAGAAACAGTTATCCATGCTGTGACCTCTTTAAGAGGTTTTAAAAATAATGTCTAGCAATCAAAGATGCTATTAACCCCACACAACTGAATTCAGACGCATAAGAATATGCAGGCATAGGGAAGGAGCGTGCATTTCAATGCATGCTGTAACAGGAACAGCTCAAAGCTGGGCCTCCGAGGCTGCTTGTAATACACTGCTGCCTCCCACCGCAGCTACCCCGAGCAAACCCCCCGAACGCCACGCACGGAGACCCCCTGGCAGTCCTCCCCCAGTGCAAGGGTTAGGGGCTGATGGGGAAGGCCGGGCTGCAGAGCAGGCAGAGCAGGCAGGAGCAGGCAGGAGCAGGCAGGAGCAGGCAGCATTACGACTTGCTTTCCTTCTGGGGATGGAGGAGCTTGCCCATGCTGGAAGTTTGGCACCTGGGTCCTGCCTCGAAACACAAGGCCATGGCAGACGGGAAGTAGAGCGGAAAAACTCCCAGTCCCAGCATGCCTGCTGAAAAACACGTCTCCCGGCGTGCTTTGGCTCAGGCCCGCATGGCCGGCTAGCCCTCGGCCGCACGGCTAGCCCACAGAGGCATGGCTAGCCCACGGAGGCACGGGGTGCCGGCACCAGAGGCCGGCGAGCATCGCTTCAGCAACGCTACCCGTTTGTGAACCCTTCACTTCCTGCAAAACACAAGCCCCGCAATAAAAAATGGGGAACGTGACCTTAAAAAGAGGTCTCCGTTTTCGGTGTCTTCCTTACAGCTGCAGCGCACTCTGGCTCCGGCAGCACTCTGGGAGAAAGGGCAAGAGTAACAACAAGTGGGAATATTCAATTCTGTTTCCAACTTCCGAGCTGTCACATCACACACGCTTTTCCATGTATTTTCCCAAAACATGGGCTGAAAATACATGTCGTTTCAAATCTGTTTATTCAAAGGTTAATTTCGGAGAAGTTTGCATAAAACAACATTAAGTTCCACTTTATGTCAAAGCTGACTATTCAATGATATTTAAAATGAATTATTACTATGCTACTGAAGACAAACATCAGTTATAAAATATTAATAAACATAACCATTCACATTATCATTACACTAATAGGCTGCGGCTTCCTAAAAAGGTATGTTTTAAAACATACTGTGTTTGTGAACATTTGAATAGCTAATATTAAACAGATTATACAACTACCTCCCTAATTATATGTGCATTTTAAAAAGACTTAAGTAACATTGGGGTTTTTTATACCCATAATCACCCAAAGATTCAATTTACTTACTCGTTGCTATATATGCTATAGGAGGGAAATGTATTCAGACATCTAAAATGAAAAATTCTGCTGCCCGAGACTGTTTTATGTTTCCCTTAGGTGCACCGCTTGGACCAAAAAGTCATTCTTTCTTCTGAAGTTTGCTTTATTCCAGTAACTTTCCCCACCTCTTTTATATTTGAGCAAATCCAGCTCTGCTGCAAATGCTTTAAAAACCCGCTGGGTTCTGAGTTTCTTTCTTCCCAGCCGCTGTCATTCAGTGGGATTAAAAAACAAAAGGTAAAAATTCGGTATTTGGCGCATATAAACATAGGCGGGGTTGGGTGAGGTAAATATTCCAAACAGACTGAAAACGAGACCGATCGATTGGGAGGGTTTGGATCAAACCTCCTTGGTACAGGAACAACATGGAATAGCTTGTTTAGATCTGAGGACTGATTCTGGCTCCACTCCCTCCCTGGGGACAGAAGGCAAGGCAGACAGACCAAAAGGCTCTTCCAAAGAAGAGGAACCACCCCAGAGCTGATCCAGTCTGCAAAGGGACCACAGCAAAGAGCACCCTGAAACCTCACAGGCGCTTCCCCAGGCCTGAGCCTGCTGCGCTGCGCCGGGAGAGACCCCATCATCCAGACGCTGTCCCCACCGCTCTAAAAAAATAAAATCATCCTTGCACTGGGGCTCTAAATATGCAATCTGTTACTTAAAAATCTTGGGAAGGTCATCTATGGGAGGACAACTGAGAAGCTAACAAGAACATGAAAACTGTAAGCAGGCAGCACACTCAAAAAAGAGGGTAGGCCAAGGAAAATCAAATCAGCTTCAACTTAAGTGTGAAAATAGTGACGGTAACATATTCTCGACCCTCCCCACCAGGCAGCAGACTACGCAGGGACCAACCACATGGCCAAGACAAGGGCTGGACTCTGTATGGTCAGCAGGATTGCCAGGCATACCATCAACCACAGGACCTGGTCCAGGCATCTCATCTTCAAAAGATGTAAGATACACTCTTCCCCCATATTTACTGTATGCTTTTATAATGCCACACGGGAACTGAGTATGAAGGATGGGAAATCCCGTGGCCACCTGCGCTTCCGCCTCCCTCATGGTTTCCTTTGATGCCTTAAAACACGTGTGGCCAAAGCAGCTACCTATGGAGCTGGTGAGGACCAGGGGTGATGGGGTGGAGGCCGCTTGGGGCAGGGTGCCACTGCCAGGGACATCGAAGGGAAGAGCAACAGCAGAAGTACAGAGAGGCTTCAGGGTTTCGGGACAGATGTGGCGATCCCCATACTTTAAAATCTGGCAATCCTAAGCTGCCCATTGCTTTAGAAACTGGAGGCAAAGAAGGGGCTCAGAAGACAAAACGGGCTCCAAGCCTTACAACGTGCCTGGCTTGAAGGCAGGTCCCTGCCCAGATAGAGGCCCTTTTTCGTTCAGGGGAGCCCCAACCGGGTTTCGCGATCTGCAAGCATCGTGCCACAACTTCTGCAGGTACCAACTGACGTTGACAGGTCACAGAGTATAAAGTGAGACACATGGCCAAATCATGAGCTTGTTGTAACATGTGTATCACTTAAACATTGCTCCCCCCTTTTGACCCAAATAGTTTGTCAACGGACTTCTGAATTCTTTCGGTTTGAAGGAAAAACTGGTGACAGAATCATACGCATCTTGAATACAGTCCTGTTTATTGACAAAGCCTGCAGAAAGAGCTTTGTTTTGCCCAGCACAGGGGGATTAAATGACAAGAAGTTTTCTTGACTGCGCTCCCAAAGCTCACTTTCAGCGAGAGCTCTGCCTCCCCCCAAAGCTCCATGCTTTGTTTATTCTCTCCCAGCTAGTCTACAAACGTTTCTTTGATTGCCTCCTTGCTTTCCTTGTCTGGCTGCTTTCAATGCAGATTTTTAATACAGACGCAGCTCTAAATGCAAACTGACCCCCTGCCTCTTATTTGCAATTTGTCTATTTGCAGACAGCGTTCTTTCCAGTATTTGGACTAGCAGGAAACAAGAGACCTTTAGCTGTCAAGAAGAGCCTTACTGCTTCAGACCAAAGGTCCACCTAGCGCAGTATTTGCCCGACCACCTCGGAGATGCATCTGTTTATCACAGCTAAGAGGCGTACGACATGCCTTTTGCTAAGACAGAAAACTAGAGTTTGTGAAGTCAAGGCTTCAGCTAGTTACGAAAAGTGCTGAATACATGCTGTGGTACAAAGAGGCTCTGAAAATGATGCGGCAGGGCAAAGTCAAGGTGGCCATCCTTGTCAACAGTACTTGACACCTTGTCAACTTGACACCGAATACAGCACTACCACACCGTATAGCAGAAAGAACAGTGAGTTGGGTACAGCACGTGGAAGATCCACATACTGCTATCAGTAATCCAGGTGACTGACATCACTAGAAGCACGCCGCAACAAAAAAGTGAGAAATAAACACACTGAAGATATTCCTTCCACAAAGAAACTTATTCATGACCATACATCTAAACAGATTAGCAAAACAACACCGAAAACAACCACCGTCTGCAAAAACAGCGGCCGTGAACTGATGCTTGGCTAAGAAGAACTAGGAAAGCATACGCTGTGCTTAAATATTCTTCTCACCTTTGCTATTTTCATCTCAGGAGGCTTCCTAAGCCTACTGCTTTTTTTTTTTCTTTTTTTTTTTTTCCTTTTAAATTAGTAGTCCTCAAATTAGGCTGTCATCCAGGTTCCTCTCTTCCAAGAAATTGTCCACTCTCTTGTTCCCTCCCTTGGCCTGAAAGGAAAGCAGCTACCACGTCTGCCAGCCTCAGCAAGGCTTGTGACAAGTCAAAGACACGCTGCTTGGGATCCTCAGTCACAGCCACATAGTCACCCATTTACGTGTAACCAAATAAATTATGTTAAGTACACAGCCCTTCCAACTGGCTCTTGTTATACGTTATTTTCCACACACTTACTTTACTGTGGCTGTCTTACCGTGTTCATCATCTGGGACTGTAGGTGGATAACCATATTGCTAAATTAATATCCTTTCAAAATATACCAAAATATAATTAATATTTTTAAAGGGCAATTATATAAACAGAGATTCTAATTGAAGCTGCCTAATTTTTTTTCGCTGTAAGACGGTCTTTTTAATTGGTTGTAACCTTGACAGTTTAACCAGTTTTCCTTCTAAGTAAAAGCCCCAGGCCATGTCGTTTTAATGTTTCTGGTTAGGGTTGGTTGTTTTTTTTTTTTTCTGTTGTTGTTTTTTAATTTTTTGCAAAGATTCATTTAGGAACGATTTCCGGGAATAACAAGAAGAAAAATTTATTTTCGAAAGACCTTAAACCTCCTTTGGCGAAAGAGCCAAGCCATGAATAAATGCTTACTGTTCTAAGCATGCACGACAGTGCTGGGAAGTTTTACATAACCAACTGCTGAAAAATGCATTAATGCAATAGATGACATCCCCGCTTGCTCAAAGTCTGCCTGCTAAGTTTGCTGCTGCCTCCCTAAATACCAGCCAGGGCACAGCAAGCACGCCAGCCTCCTCACAGCTCTGCAGTTTACAGACACTTTTGCTCTCTTCCAACAATACCTCCCAGGCTTCCAGGCAGCCTGGCTCTCCAAAATACCATTTGAGGCGAGCTGTTGGGATGGCGGCCACTAAAACTAGGTTACTAGGGGCAGGGAAGCAGGGCAGCGAGCACGCACAAAGGAGACTTTTTGGCCGGCGAGGCCAAACGCTGCAAAAGCCTCGGCAGCCCTCGCCGTGGAAACAAACAGCC
>NW_009260792.1:711487-713725 GCF_000687185.1 Egretta garzetta
CGCAGGGGCGCTGGGCGAGGGGCTACTGTGCTGGGGTCGCCTCCCGCCCCGCCAGTCTGGTGGGGCGGGGGGAAGAAGACCTCGAAGCAGGGTGTGAGCGTGGCAGGGATTTGGCGTTGCGAAGTTGATCTCCGTAGGCACTTCATTTTTCGGTAGGGCCGTCGGCTTTAGCTTGGGGACTAGAGTATAAAGCTAGTACGCTGAGCAGCCTTGGGTGCAGCTGAAGACGTCTGGTGGGTTGAAGTGTCCCGACTCCCTACATCCTGGGGAAGACTTGTCCCAAATTCTGTGTGCTGGGCTGCTTTGACTCAATCGTGATCTTGGCCGCTTCAGCTCTTTGGGACTTAATGGGGCAAATTTAGTGTTTCGTGAGGTAACTTTAGGTTTTATAATGCTAACTCTAGGGGGGGCGGGGGGGGGAAGGCGCCCCCCCCCCCCAAAAAAAAAAAACCAAACCCATAACCCACAGCAAAAAACACGACTCCTCTTTTCACGAACTTTTCAGTGTGATATTAATGGAGTTCCAGCCTCAACAAAGTTGAGGCGTTTTGTGCCAGTTTGCTAGCCTGCAGGCAGAAGAGGTCTGTGCAGCACGGTGGTAATCTGTTGGCAGGCACGAATTTCTTCAGTTATTTTGGAATTTGTTAGGCTAGTTTCACTAACTTTGTGTTTGAGAGGTGAGCATTTTGGCTTCAGGAAGCTGAGCTCAGAAACAACAGCATGTGTAAGCCTGGGTACTCTGTAGCTGGTGCATTTCGGCAGGTGCTTCAGAGCTGCTCTCTCTTACCTGTTTTGGGTAGTAGGCAGACTTAAAAAGACTGAATGGTTCTTAATGGTGATTTGTTGCTTACTGCATGCTTATGGTATGTATCTTAGTAAGTCATTCTAGCACTCCTCTTTCTCTCTGCTAAAAATAAATGACTAATATTAGAACAGTTAAGTGATTATTCTTACTAGTAGCAAACAAGTTCATAGTAGCAGTCACTTGAACTTTTTTCAACTGAATTATAGAAGAGCTTTTCTGGAGATTGTATTTTAGACAACTTTTTTTTTTTTTTTTATTAAGCAGGGGACAAAACATAAAAGCTTAGGCAAGGAAAAAGAGATGCCTAAAACTTCAGTGAGGCTGATAAGGAAACTTACTTTCTAAAGCCTTTAGAAGGTTTAACTGGTGCTGTGTAGTGGCTAGTCACAGTTCCTTAAGTGTTAATCAAAACCTCTTACTTTTTGGCTTGTCACTTCGTATATTGATGCTGCTTGAAACTTAATTTCTTACTACTTCTTTTAGCTAGCTTTCACTTTTTCATGGTGCACTCTTTTCTGGAATACTGATGTCAACATAATACAAATTGAACCCTTTGGTTGCTTGACATGTTTCAGAGTATTTTAGTGTGGTAGTATAGCTTGTAGTGCTAAAGGCTCTTTAATTGAAGCAGCTTTTGCCTACTTCGGCACTGCCAGAGTGCTTGAAATTACAAGAGATGCCATGGGCATTTTAAAAATTGGGAGGGGGGGATTATGTGGGAGGCTATATAATAAGACCTTACACGCATGTAGTGATTTGATTACTTGGAACAGATGTAAGGAAACTGTGCTCATATATTAAGACTAAATATTTTTACAAACAGTCTGTGGAGAATTAGCAGTTATGAAATGGGAAACTCATTCGGAGATCATGAGAATTACCTAGGAGTGAGTGACTTGGTATGTGTATATAACGTGCGAAACAGGTTATCAGCAATCTGCACAAGATGCCCCCATAACAGCAAACCAAGCTTACAGAGCAGCCCAAACTAGTGTGGCCTCATGGAGTTCAGTGTAAGCTGTGAAGTCTGCTCAAGGAGCTGAGTAAATAGTCTTTAAGCCACATCAATTTGTGTGCCTGCATGCTTGGCAGTACTTGAACAAGCTGACTTAAACCTAGCTGTGATGGGATTAGGGAACTAACAGCAGTTGCGGCATAGGTAATAGTCCTAGTTTCTCAGTACTACTGTAATGCTAGAGCTCATTTCTCTCGCTGTCCTGACTTCAGGTCTGGTTTGTTTCTTAAGCCTTATTTCCACTCTTCTATGGGAGCTTTTTCTCAGACTAGTGCTCTTCCCATGGAAGCTCTGATGGTGCTTACAGATGTGATGTTGCTTGGGAGAGAGGGGCTGAGCAACTTCGAGCTCTTCTCTTCCAGTTCTCAGTCTCACAGAAGGCATGAAGGAAGTGTTTGCTTCCTGGCTCACCCTTTAT
>NW_009260792.1:713758-713999 GCF_000687185.1 Egretta garzetta
GCCGGTTTGTTTCCTTCCACTTAAAATCAGTCTTCAGCTCATGTGACTTCTTAAGTGAATGGGACAGATGCGATCTAAAATAAACATGTACATGTGGTACCCTAAAAATGCTTCTTGTTAACATTAAAGTTTGGTAATGTGCATTTGGTGTTTGCTTGTAGTAAGCTTAGGCGGAACTCTTGTATATTTAAAACAGAATTGTAAGATTGCCTTTAGAGTATGTTTCAGTTTCAGCAGCTTT
>NW_009260792.1:714022-789313 GCF_000687185.1 Egretta garzetta
CCACCTGGGAACCCAGATTATAAACTATGTCTTGTCTTAAAATTAGTTTTAAGCTTTGGCTTTATAGAATCAAACCAGCTCTGTCTGGACAGGGAATAGTAGTAGTCCTTACTAGTGCTTTAGAGGAAAGCCAGGGGGTGGTTGTCATACTTTCATGGCTCGCTTGCCAAATTGTTTTTGTTTTTAAGAAATGCTTAGTGTCTTGTAATAACTACTGGTGTCTGCCCAGTATCACGCAGTGTAAGGTATTGTCTGCTGTTTGGTTCATGCCTTATATAACTGTGGATAGCATCATGCCTGTAAATAATTAATCCTTTGATTTTTTACTGAATTCCACGTATTGTTGTTGCATAAAATAAGGCGTGCTGCTTGTGTTTCCCTGGAGGAAGGGCTAGCCTGTGAATATTTCATCCTGTTATGAGGGAGCCAAGTCCTAGCACCCCTTCAGATACAAGGCATTACTCTCAATGAGACTGGCTTAGCCACTTGCTCTTATTTGACTTGAAGTAACTTCAAGTAATTAAACACAAAGTCTGCAAGTATATCCCTTTGCAGCAGTGACTTGTTGCTGCTTAGTTCATTCAGGCATGTATCTTCCACTTTTTTGACTGAGGAAATCTTAGAAATTACCTAAAGTGCCCTATCTCCGAGGAGTTGTTCAACTTCTCTGTAGTGTCCTTTTTGTTCCCTGATGTCTACAATACTCTTAAGAGATTTACTCTTTGATAAAAGATAAATATGCAAGTGTTTGTAGAAGTTAATTAAATTAATTCTTATTCATAGAATAATTCTAGAAGTTTTTCCACTTTATTTAATGAAATAATAATGGATTATAAGCGTACAAATAGTCAGTCTCCTAGTAATGATGTGGGGGAGTTACCAAACTATTAAACTCAGTAATTGGGAAGCTAAGATGCTATGCTAATTAATGCCTCCTAAGTGAGATGAATAACGTAGCTGAGGTAGCTGTTGTAATCCACTACTGGAGTAGGGGATGTTTGAAGTCTCTGTTAAAGATCCCTTCCTTTCAAGATAGAAGTATGGAGCTGTCAGTAAAAATCTTCTGGTGTAACTGGTAAGACTGATTTGTGGTGTGGTTGCTACTTGTGCTGCTAAGGAGGGGCTATAGGAAGAGTGTGGGCTGTTTCCTTGACACTGACTTTCAAAAGAGGTGGTGAGGATGCCTGGCCAGCTGCAGGCTACTAAAATGACAGAATTGTAGGGGATAGATAATAGACTAATGGTAAGAGTTAGTAAGGGAGTTTCATAAGGGAAGAGGGAAAAATCATGCTTTGCATTTGTCTGTGATTGGAAGGAGTCTGATTTGGAGAAGACTTTATCCCAAATAAATACTCCTGGTTTAGTTTTTCAAAAGAAGTTTGTAAATGTCATCGTGGAAGGCTCATAAAGCAGGCTTCCATGGAATGGTGCTGGTTGTTTATTCACTCTGGACTTTTTTTTTTTTTTAAGGAAAGTTCCTGTATGAATAAATGATAACTTTCCAGAGTTAAGTCCCATTGTGTTTTGTGCTGGAACTTTTTCTTAATTGCATGTGGTTATATTGAACAGAACAAGCGATGAATAGCAAGAAAAGTTCAGTTGTACTAAACTACTGCGTGTTTTCAGGTGGCCTTCACATCTTGTGCCATGAGAAGCACTTCATGTTTCTGGAGTAAGTTGAGTCATAGCAAGTAAAATTGTTTGTAGATGAACGTTAGACTTGGAAATCCTAATTTAATGTAGACCTAGTATGGGCTGTGAGCTGAATTGCCCCTAAGATTTGAGATTTTTAGGGGATTTTGATGTTCTGTTAAAACCATTCCCTTGTACAGTAGTTGAAAGCTGGTGAATCCTGGGAGAAGAAAAATGCTGTTCCGCCACTGGTCAAGTACACTGCGAGCCTACATTTGCAATGCTGTATGTGTGGCTGTTTCCCCTGGTTGTGCCCCCAAGCCTCCTCCTCAGAAGGATGCAAGTATGCAATTGCCTTCTTGAAGGAGAAAGAACTTAGTAGAAGATTCTGAAATGATGAACGATCTGGAGAAGTTAAGTAGGGACTTGCTTATTTTCAAGCTATCATGCCTAGTTTTCATTTTGTTAGAAATAGTTGCTGCAAAGCAGCAGGCTCCAAACAAGAAGTTCTTAACAAAAAGGTAGTTACATTGTGGAACTCTTTGCTGCAAGATGTAGTAGCTATGAAAAGTTTTAGGCACTTCAGAAGGTGGAGGAGATGAGGGGGAAGCCCTTTACTTTTTTGTTTCTGTGAAGATACACCCTTCGGCTCAGAGGACTGGTGAGGCACAAATAGCTGGAGGCTGAGAACATTCTGGTGAGAACTGTAATAACGCTTGTCTTACTCATAAGCCTTCATCCTATGCATCTAACACTTGTCTCTTGCCTCTAGTGGCCTGTACCAGGTGGGTCTGATCTCTCTGGCCTGATCTGTAATGATTCATGCAACTTTTTTGTCTGAGTCATTGTGAAATCTTTTATGGAATGTTGAGATGAAGTTGGTGTTTAAGGCTTGCATCGGTAATTGCCTTGAACTTGCTTTAAGGTATCTAAATGTAAGCGTAGCTTTTTAAAAGCCTGAGATTTATATGTGTGTGTATCGGGTCTCACGAAACAGTGCTGATGTTGATAGTTTCATTTGCTTAACTGCTCACAGATGTGGTTCCACTAGCTTGTGGAGCACCTGCTCAGTCTGAGTTCTTGCTAGGCAAGTTGCAGTTTCATCCCAGGAGATGTGGCAGATGGGTCTCTTCAGTACTTCTGCACGAAGTGCAGATTAAAAATTAGTTGAAAATGTGTGACAGGGCTATGACTCGCCTAATTTCTAGGGTTGCTGTTACAGTTTCTGCTTTGCAGAGGCATACACATGGTCATAAACGGTAGAGAACTCTACCAATAGCGAGGAGGTTACATATGCTAAGTACTTGTAAGCAAGAGCTCTTGCTTAGTGCATGTTCTCTTGTTTCTGCCCCTTCAAAGCAAAGGATATTCTAGGGATTAAAGTTGTACTGTATGTGCACAGTGTGGAATTAGACTAGGTCTTAATGTAAGGCAAGCTTTTTAATAACGAGCTTCCCCCTTTTACAAGAGGCATAGTTCACAGGGCTGCTAAAGATGTCTCTGACAGCAGATGTTGAAACGCCATTCTCTTGCCACACATGATCTTTCAGATAATAAATACAGTATCAGTTTTATTCTGTCAGTAGTACAGAATACAAACAGTAGGGATTACAACTGTTACTGTACAGAATGCAGGTGGAAATATGTTCTGTATTCTGTAGATCTGAACTTAACTGGAAAAAGCTGGTTAAAGGAAAAAGTGCTGTTGTACGCAGAGGATCCTGATAATGAAAGCTTTGATCGAAGTACTAATGTCACAGTAATATCTAAGTGTTACTGCTGTATATGATGCTGGCTGCTAGTTCTGTTGTACACCACTATCTGTGGACTGACTCAGCACTGTTCTGCATTGCCAAGTCCCCAGGTCTGGGGAAGAACTATATGGCCTGTCCATTTTGACAGCTGAGGCAAGCAAGGCTGGAGCTAGGTTGTCTTCCTCTTTATTTCAGCTGGTGAGGTTAACCACTCTTAGTAGGTAGTTTTTCATATACATATATAAGTACCAATAGGGCTTGGGGGAAAGGGTAGAAGAACATGTTGATACTCTGGAAGGGGTGTCCTGGGACTAGGAACCCAAGGTGCTGGAAGAGCGAAAAGAGCGGGAAAGTGGTAATGAACTTTTTCCTTGACCTCTATGAGCTGAAGCCCCTTCCAGCTGATACTTTTTTCCATTCTCTCAAACATCAGTGAACTGAAATCAGTGTGGAGAGAGGGTTGCTGTTTGGGCAACTTCACACAGTGGTCCCTAGTCTGTCTCTGAAATTTAATAGTATCATGATGCTTTCTTTTCCTCTGTCAGTATTGCAAAGTAGCCAAATATTTCATGGTACAAGGAGGATTTCCAACACAGATGCTGAACTCTTTCAGAATTTAATCGTATATCATTCAAGCAAGATTGCTTCAGACCTTACTATCAAATTGATGAATAATTTAGTGATTGTTATTTGTTAGCATAGGAACAGTATACCCTGAGTTCTGCCTAAAAATCTAAGTTACTTGGATAAATAATTTAATCAACTGCTGTGAGAAACATAGATTGTCTGTTAGATGCAGATGACATTGTTTTATAGGTGTGCAATAAAACAAGGAAGGCTTTTTAAAAGGTCCAAGTGTTAAATGCCAGTTAAGAAGAATACTGACAGCATGCTGACGTTCCTGTATTGATTGTGCCCGGGTTTGGTCAGAAATGTGTATTAATTTGAACAGCCCCTAAATAATTGTCAGATAGCTTGCAGAAAAATTGCTGATCAGAATTGCAGTGATAATTCTGAGGGGTTTTATTACTGAACTTGATCACCATTGTGGCTTGGGCAGATTTCCGGCACAACTGACTTCCATCATTCTTTCCATAGGGCTTGATGTGTAAGCCTTGTCCTTTTCTCTAGGCTCTGATGTTCCTCATTTAGCTCTTGGGTTCCTTCCTTACCCAGCCCCCCATCAGTGTTACACAGCAGACACAGAGTTTTAAAAATTGAAGATGTAAGGATCAAGAACATAAGATTAAAATTTTGTTTAAATGAATCCTAGGTGTTGCCAAAAACTCCAGAGTTTTGGACCAAAATCTTGGCAATAAGAGAGAAGACACTGCCTGGCAGGAAGAATGCTGAAACTCTGTCTAGTGCCAAGAGGTCTGCAAGCAGGATTATATGGCAGTACAGCAGCAGGGAAGACTAATAAACTTAAACAAATGGTGTTCCTCTAATAAAGCTTGAAGTTCTTTTTATTCAGCTACTTAGAAATAGTCAAATCAGTTGAAATGCTTATTTTTCTTATTGGTGGTTCTGATAGTCCAGCATGTTTCTGGTGAGGCAGCCTATTGATATGCAGACCTGTATTAATAGAACATGAGCTGCACAGGTAGGATCAGAGAATGGTGGTAAATTGTTGGCAGTGGTTTGGATTTAGTGTTTGACAAGTTCTTAAGTTATTAAAGAAAATTGCACATAGAGTTATGGAATAGTTTGGGTTGGAAGGGCCTTTAAAAGTCATCTAGTCCCCTCTGCATTGAGCAGGGACATCTTTAACCAGATCAGGTTGCTCAGAAGCCCCATCCGACTTGACCTTGAATGTTCCCAGGGATGGGATATCTACCATCTCTCTGGGCAACCTGTTCCAGTGTTTTACCACCCTTATCATAAAAAATATTTTCCTTAAATCTAGTCTGAATCTACCCTCTTCTAGTTCAAAACCATTACCCCTTGTCCTATTGCAACAGGCCCTCCTAAAAAGTCTGTCCCTAGCTTCCTTATAAAGCCCCCTTTACACATGCTCACCATGAGTCTAGTCAGTGTGTCTTGTTTGGGTTGAACAACTTTGCTGCAGCTCCATTACAGTCACAGATAATCTTAAATAACTTAAAACTATTAAAACATTTAAGTTGATCAAGGAAGTCTGGTTGCTACGCTTAACACTGCTATTTGGTTTGATGTGATGCCTGTCCTCACTGTTTGAATGTGCTACTATGTTTTATTCAGCCTTCACAGGAAAATGGTTTATGAAATAATATCATGTCACTTCAGTACATTCAGAGGCCCTAGGGACAGGGAGTGGGGAAGGGAATTGGTTGCTGCAACTGCAGTCTCTTTGAGTAGCCAGTGGAGATTTTTTTTTTTGTTAGATGGCTTTTCAGAAGTGAGTGTTAATGTCTGAGGGCCATAATGAGATGTTATTCAGCCATAAAATTGCCAATCTGTGTATTAAACTGTTTTCAGTATGTGAAAAACATAGTTGTTGTCTCAATACAAGGCTTTTTTTTTAGTGGCAAATGCTTTGTCTAGGGAGGTGTAGTCTAAAAGCATCCCTTTACTAAGCTGGTGTTGCAAATAATTAAATGTAATTTACATGTAAATGGCATGTGTGATTGAGTAGTGATACATTAAGTCCTGTTTTATGTGTAACATTAGTAAGCCATTCAGATCCCTGATTCTGTTGATACTAAGTAGTGGAAGAGATTTTTGTCTGTTTAAAGGGTGATAAGGTTTTTGTCTCTTTAAAAAAAGATGGCATGATACAAAAAATAAATTAGAATTTGTGAATGGCAGTTCCATAAGTAGAAGCAGCAAAGCACTGTAATACAGGATTAAAATCTCTTCCTTTTCATGGTTGTTACTAGTATTTTTGACCTTTACAGTTATAGTTACTTCCTGGATGCTGTTCCTTTTTTGACCTCTATGTAGAGACACTTGATCATAGAATCATTTGGTTGGAAAAGACCTTTAAGATGATTGAGTTCAGCTGTACGTGTCCACCACTAAACCATGTCCCTAAGCACCTCGTCTACACAGCTTTTAAATCCCCCCAGGGATGGGGACTTAACCACTTCCCCGTGCGGCCTCTTCCAGTGCCCGATAACCCTTTCAGTGAAGAAAGTAAGTGATACTTACCTGAAAGTGCATAAAATGATTAGCTTAACTGTATGGCAAAGTCTACAAGTAGATTGTATCTTCAAGTTAGTGTTGAAAAATGGAATAAACCAGGATGAGATGTTTGCCAGAGGAGGTAACATCATTCAGTTGAATATGAGGGAAAAACTTCTTTACTTCGAGGGTGACAGAGCACTGGAACAGGCTGCCCAGGGAGGTTGTGGAGTCTCCTTCTCTGGAGATATTCAAGGCCCGCCTGGATGAAGTCCTGTGTAGAATGCTCTAGGAGAGCCTGCTTTAGCAGGGGCGTTGGACTAGATGATCTCCCGAGGTCCCTTCCAACGCTTGTGATTCTGTGATTCCAGGAACATCTGGTAGCAGAAGTTCTGGATAACATTTTGGCCTTGCCAGAATCTCCCTTTGAGGTTTCAAGTGTATAAAAATTCGTGATTTGGCTTCAGTTTTAGCAGGAAATTACTGCCATGAAAGGGTGATGGGGAGCCTCACATTAAGCACAACTGATAAGGCTGTTTAAAAAAAACACAACAAAAAAACCAACAAACCAAAACCACAGCATATTAGCTTGAGCTTTTAATATACCAAATACTTAATGCAATGGAACAGATACTAATGAATGCATTTCAGCTATATTTGGCCTGACTAGTACAGAACTTACTAGATATCTGCTGGAAATACAATACAACAGAGAGGAAACAGTCTAGGAGGCTCCTGGAGTGTGGAAAAGAACTTCCTGACACAGCTGGTGAGGGAGCAAACTCAGGAGGACGCCCGCTGGACCTGTTGTTTGCAAACAGAGGAGGACTGGTGGGTGATGTGATGGTTGGAGGCTGTCTTGGGCATAGCAAACACGAAATGGGAGTTTTCAATTCTTGGAGAAGTAAGGTGGGGGGTCAGCAGAACTGCCACCTTGGACTTCCGGAGGGCAGACTTTGGCCTGTTTAGAAGCCTGGTTGACAGGGTCCCTTGGGAGGCACTCCTGAAGGGCAAAGGGATCTAGGAAGGCTGGGCATTCTTCAAGAAGGAAATCTTAAAGGCACACAAGCAGGCTGTCCCCGTGTGCTGACTGACGAGGTGGCAGGGAAGGTGACCAGCCTGACTGAACAGAGAGCTTTGGCTGCAACTCAGGAAAAAAAGGGCAGGTCACTCAGGGGCACTATAAAGATGTTGTGAGGTTATGCAGGGAGAAAATCAGAAGGGCCAAAACCCAACTAGAACTTAATCTGGCTACTGCTGTAAAAGACAATAAAAAATGTTTCTATAAATACATTAGCAACAAAAGGAGAGCTAAGGAGAATGTCCATCCCTTATTGGATACAGGGGAAAACATAGTGACACGAGTCACAAGCAGTGTTCCCCAGGGCTCAGTGTAGGGGCCAGTTTTGTTTAACATCTTTATTGATGATCTGGACGAGGGGATCGAGTGCACCCTCAGTAAGTTTGCAGACAACATCATGCTGGGCAGGAGTGTTGATTTGCTTGAGGATAGGGAGGCTCTACAGAGGGATCTGGACAGGCTGGATCCATGGGCTGAGGCCAACTGTATGAGGTTTAACAAGGCCAAGTGCTTGTATCAGGAATAGTGTGGCCAGCAGGAGCAGGGAAGTGATCGTGCCCCTGTACTTGGCACTGGTGAGGCTGCACCTCAAATGTTGCGTTCTGATTTTGGGCCCCTTACTACAAGGACCTTGAGGCACTGGAGCTTGTCCAGAGAAGGGCAACAAAGCTGGTGAGGGGTCTGGAGCACAAGTCTGATGAGGAGTGGCTTAGGGAACCGGGATTGTTTAGCCTGGAGAAGAGGTGGCTGAGGGGAGACCTTTTTACCCTCTACAACTACCTGAAAGGAGGTTGTAGTGAGGTGGGTGTTGGTCTCTTCTCCCAGTTAAGAAATGATAGGATGAGAGGAAATGGCCTCAAGTTGTGCTAGGGGAGGTTTAGATTGGGCATTAGGAAAAAATTCTTCAATGAAGGGCTGTAAAGCATTGGTATGGGCTGCTCAGGGAAGTGGTTGAGTCTTCATCCCTAGAGATATTTTAAAGATGGGTGGATGAGGTGCTTGGGGCCATGGTTTAGTGGTGGAATGGCAGTGTTAGGTTAACAGTTGGACTTGATGATCTTAAAGGTCTTTTCCAACCTAAATGATTCTGTGAACGTGAGAGTACATATGAAGACATTGGGTTTCTCAACTACGAAGTTCCCATCTGTACTGCAGAATGAGATGGTATCAGACTCTGGTCTCCTGTAAACAAGATACAGGTGGAGCATGCTGTGTTCATTCGCGTTTTTTGGACAGACAGAGGTTTAGAAGCAGTTCATTCACAAAGTTTGGATGCTTTAAAGCTTCGGGCTTGTCCATATAACTGAATCTGTAAGCCTTTCAGTGTATATATACGTTGATGAGAGTCAAATAATTTGTATTGCTGAGCAAAGTCCTCTTATATTGGTATATATTTAAGCTAATGTTTTGGTATAAATACATAATTTATTTAAAATACGTGTGTGTATGTATGTGGAGGGAGCGGGGCTGGGAAGTCACCTTTTGACTAACCCACAAGGCTTGTCCCATAAGCAGTGGAATTGCATAAAGTTGCTTTTCATACTGATTCATTATCTTTCTGTAGTCAACCCCACTTTTGTCTAGTTACTAGCAGCTGGGCAAGAAGTGCTGTAGTTTGTGTTTGGCTTTGAGCTGACCTGTTTATTGACAAGTACAAGTACACTGGTTGTCTATCAGTGAGCCAAACAACTGTGAATGTTGAACTCGTACTTCTCTCTGTGGAGGGCATTAACTTCTCTCTTCCATCCATCTGTTGGCCTTTGGAATATGTGATCTTGTTTGTCCCCCCAAAATCTCACATTTGTCTATTATTATCTAAGTTCAGTTCTTATTCTAGGCCCGAGACTGAACTCTAGAGGATAAAAATGTCAGAACAAGGATAATAGATCAACTGTTTGAGGAAAACCTAAGTGCACACTTGACTCAAATAGGTTCTGTTTTTTGATTAAACATTGCTGTATATTTGGAGTGTCAGTCAACATTGCAAGAGTTGTAGAATCATAGTTGAAACTGCACTATTACTTTTTTAGGCATACCTGAATAAATTTAGAAAGCGTACTTAGAGCGTTGTTGATATAATTTTTAAAGAATCATAAGAAAATACTAACTATCTTACTTCGGGAGAAAAAAAAAAATGAATGGGAGAATTTGACCTTCCCTTAGGGAGGACTCCAAGTTTTGCTACAACCTGCATTACTTCAGATAACAATATGGAAACCAGGTCTCATCTTAAAATTCTCAAAGCTTTTTTGTTGCTGCTGTTAAAATGTTAATTGCTATAGTATAACTATTTGCCTGACCATCCTGCCAGAAGTCAGCCAGGCAGAGAGTAAACTGATCTAATATCACTGTTTGCTCTCCTTTGTTTTGAGTGGTGATTTAGGTGACCTCCAAAGGTTCTTGCTGACTTAAATTATTCTATGATTTAGTCTCTGCTTAAGTGTGGTTAACTGCAAGTGTCTTGAGTTTCAGGCAACAAAGACTTAAAAAGTGTCTGCAGTTAAGCCCTTTCTGGAGGAGGACCCTTGTTTTGGCACCTTAGCCTATTACCGAAAAGTGAGCATAGGCATGTTTCTCTATTGGTTGTACCCTGGGAAGCAATGTGGTGGTATATTGTGACTTGCAAAGGAGTTACTACAGTCTGCATTAATTTAACATAAATTTTACCTCTGTCCTGGAAGATTAAGTGGGAGTGATCTGTGAGAGACAGTTAAAGTACTCAAGCACATAACTGAAATTACGTAGTTTCTCCTGAGAGTAGCTGCCTAAATTACAGTGGGACAGTACACCTTATTAACTGAAAGTGGTGCCAAGTTAAGCCTGGCTTCTGTTTTTTCTTTTTCCAAGTTAAGAAGCCTAACTGACCTTAAATAATTTTCATGCTTGCTGATACAAGCCTGCCTTTAACTGGCTTAAGTAAATTTATTTTAAAGGGATCAACTGTAGTGATCAGTAATTGATTTAAATTGCTAAGACCTTAATGACTTGCTAACATTGGGTAATACTTTTCAAAAGAAGAAAAGGGACCCAGGTTCATCTGTTTTATTTTTGCTTTTTTTCTTGTTGCCACAGTTGAACTGCATTGTTTGCCACTTTACTTAGTGATTAGGTAAATAATACCCTCAATAAATGTAGAAGTAGCCCTTAGCTGTACTATTCCAGCTAAAAATTAGATGTCTTAATAACCAGGTAAATTCTTCCTCCCCAGATACCTATATAGAGACTTTTGAGGTTACAGTAGGTCTTTCCTACTTAATGATTTCTCTCTTCCTCCCCATAGTCTACATTGGCAACAAGGGAAGTCCTCTGTCTGAGATGTCTTACTCTGGGAGGTCACTAAACCAGGGACATGGGATATTGAAAGGAATATTTAAGACTAACTCTTCTCAAAAGTTCTGTTGAGTCAAGATTTCTAACTTGGCTCTCTATTTTAAGAATTTCTGAATGAAAGTAGACATTCCTACTTGACTTCCCTATTTCTGTTGAAAAGGAGTTACTAAACTCTTATGAAAAAAAAGAGACCATGAGGTAGAGCATTGGTTGCATGTAAATGAAGGCAGATACTGTACTGAATGCTGAAAAAGGCAATGTAATATGAATAGTCATATTCAACTAGAGCTTGTTAGTGATCTGATTACCATACCTTACTGAAAGAACTACTGCATTTGTAGTAGTATGTTAAGATACTCTGTTTTTAAATGCATTTCAGTGACTGTATTCCACCTTTTTTCCAGAAATGTTACGAACAAAAACAGTACAAAAATGGACTCAAGTTCTGCAAGATGATCCTCTCTAACCCGAAATTTGCTGAACATGGAGGTAATTGCAGACTCAAAAGATATTTTTTTTTTCTTCTGCTGGTGTGAGCTTAAGTGCACAATCAGTCTATTCCATTCTATTGGGAAAGAAAGGAGCCTGTTGCTGAGTGTGATTCTGTCCTTATGACTGAATAATTACTCTGGATTTTCAGTCTTTGTGCGTTCAGACCAAGTTTCCACCCTAGCTCAGTCAAACACTCGTATGCAGTAGGATGATGAAGATAAAAATACATGGTGGAAGCACACTTCAGTGAAGCTTCCAAGTAAGTTGCCTTTCTAGGTTTCTGGGTCAGAATGCTAGTGTGGGTTTTTCTTATGATCCTATTTAATAGCAAGCCCAGTGGTTTTTTTGAATATTACATGAAGGTATTCTGTCAATGAATTAAATATCTTGCTTTTTTTTATCAAGTTCATACTCTTAAATTTTCTGTACTGCATATGGATTACTACTTATAAGGTACAAAGTTAATGATAATACTACTGCTGCTAAGACTTAAAGCTAAAGACAGAATCTGGAGATCCTGTTGAGATAAATATTGCAGGAAATGGGACAGCAAAATGTTGCTTCTATTTACATCTGTCAGAACTTAATTGTCAATAAGATACTCTAGTCTTACTGTATTACAGGGTTGCTGTTGTGTGATTCAGCCAATCTTTCCTTCTGATATGGTGAATTTTTCTTGTTTGTTTGCTGTTGAAGCAACCTAACACTGAGTGTGTGTGTACTGTGTCAGTAAAATTATTTTCCTATGTGACATTGTCCAATCTTGGCAAAATGTTCAGCTAATCCTTTTCATGTTTCCATTAGTGTCTGCTGTTTCTTCGTTGTTTTCATTACTTCCCTAGAGGTAAAAGTACAGTTGTCTTATTGCTTCAAAGCTAGAGTGGCTTGTCCAGCTCTGACCTAATGCATTTGTCTCTACTAGCTCTTGTGTTTTTATAATGTCTCAGTATATGTCTCTGTCTCTTCTGCTCTTGCTGCCTCTTAAACTTTTCCAGGAGAACTAGCTGCCTTGCCAGTCCACATACTACTTGGGCTCTGAGCCACTAATGGCTTTGAAGCTTGGGAGTAAAGCCTGGAACGAACAGCTGAAGCAGAACTAAGCCAATGAAATGATCTGATGGGAAGCTGCACTGTTGTCACAATTAGCTTCAGAGACAAGGAATTTGAAAAATTTAATGAGAAGGTGGCAAACAGATGGATTGGTGTGGCTGGACAGGCACTCCCTGGTGTGGGAAGGTAGGAGCAGCTTGCCTTCCTTCCCACAGTAGGGATATTCTTTTTCAAGCTTCCTGGTATTACTGGGAAGGTATCATTCTAGGTTTTTCTTTGTTCTTACAGTGATGATGTAGGACAACTTAACAAAAAACAAAAACCAAAAAACAAACAAACAACAACAACAAAAAAACCCCAAAAAACCCCTTGGCTTATTTTGGGTCATC
The DNA here is from genome assembly GCF_000687185.1 of Egretta garzetta. Classification (NCBI taxonomy): domain Eukaryota; kingdom Metazoa; phylum Chordata; class Aves; order Pelecaniformes; family Ardeidae; genus Egretta; species Egretta garzetta. Next base: position 726,853 of record NW_009260792.1, read on the forward strand.
ATTCACTTTAGGTGTACTTTTACAGAAAACTGTTAGACAGGTCTATCAATGCAACTTCAAACTGCTGTTATGGCCAGCCTTGAGATGATGAGCTGTGTCCATTAATAGTGGGAAAAAGGTTGCAACTGGAGGAAAACCAGAGTACTATGATGAAAATGTGACTAATCTTCTGTCAGGGGCCAAAATGAAGTGGTCTTTTAGCAAAAACCCTGAAATACGAATCTGGAACAGCTTTTAGGTGTAGAGCATGCATTACATGAAAGTTATTTCCCATGGTGTTACTTGAAGAATGGGGGAAAAGGGGGAGCAATAGTCATACAAACGTACTATTTGGAATCTTGTGCCTCTCATAATGTTGATTAAAATGCTACTACTTTGAGAAGGTCTTTTACCCCAAAAATACTGTAGCAGCAAAGATGTTCCTCTTAACCTAATGCTTTGGAAGCAACCTGTAATAGTGGAGCTAACCATGACAGAGATCTGTTAATTATGATATGACACAACTGAATGAATTTTTTCTTCTTCTGTCTGCCTGGAACTTTAACACACATTGAGAAGTTATCTAAAATTGATTTAGCTTATTGTTAACTCCTTAAAGCCAGTAAAATGTATTTCTTTATTAATAAAGTTTGTGTTGTCTGTATTCGTCACATCTGTATGATGCTCTGCAGTGATGTTTTAAGACCAATTTCAAGAACGGAAATACTTCCATATAACAGTCTTCAGCTGTGCTAGGCTGCTATCCTGATCTAAATTTATCATTTAATGGGGAACTTCACTGTGTAACAACTTCAAAGGGTATCTGCACTGTGAATCTGGCACATGGGAAGTTGGAAACATAAGTATATGATATTTCTTACAGAGACACTCGCGATGAAAGGACTGACCTTGAACTGCTTAGGGAAGAAGGAAGAAGCATATGAATTTGTTCGTAAAGGACTTCGTAATGATGTAAAGAGTCATGTCTGTATCCTTTGTAATATAAAACCCGATCTTTTTGCTATGAGTTCTCACTTGTGTGTATAATTCTGTTGCTACATCAGTACATACTGTTGCAGTACATAATGTGGTCTGTGTAAGTCTAAAAGGGTGTGTGTGGTGAATATTAATTGGTAATCAAATACTTGAAATAAGGTTTTATTTTAATTTGTATAATGTTGCAGAATCTTTAAGAAAAATGTCTTTTACATTTATCTCTTAGGAAAAGACCATCTATGATGTTTACTTTCTGCAGAGAATAGGTACAGCTTGTAAAATCTGGCCTTTTCCAAAGCTTTCTTCTCTCTTAAAAAGGTATAAGATAGGAAATCTAGAGGTGCTCTGAAAATATGTATTTTGACACTAGATTTTGGATAACTGTTTAGGTCTACTGGCTTGACAACTATTACTCTGTTCTAAACTTGTCTTCCAGAAGTTGCTACCTGTGAAATACTTAACAGCTGCGCAAGAGATTTGGGAGTAGCTGTCTTCTGTTTAAGCTACGGGTAGGAGGCTACTTCAGATTGTACAGAATGCCTTACTTGTTCCGTATGCATTTGAGTTGCATGTTAAGGGGCAAATTTCCCATTATATATTTAAGTTTTTAACATTAAAAATAAATCTTCCTTTAGTATCGCAGAAAATGCTCTCTGATGGCCATCTAGTTGGGATGGCTGTTTACACCATTTCTGTATTAAATGTTGAGGGAGCTTGAGGTTGGGAGAAGACTCCTAAGTGTATGGAGGTTATCAGAGTTGCTAGACGTATGCCACAGAACAATCAAAAGATTAGTACCTTCTTGATCTTAAAATCCAAACACCTGAGGAGTATCAAAGCAACTTCAGTCTATGTGTAAAAGTCTTACATCTTACATCAGGGAGCAAAAGAATCTGGGCAAGTTATTGGAGAGTTTGGGGGGATTCAGATTCTTAAACAAAATTCCAGAGTGGGATTTATCAGCGTCACTAACTCTTGTCAGCAGTTGATGCTGACTCTTAAAACTGTGCAGAAGACTTCTCTACAACTGCTGAAGGCATCTGTGCTTTTTCAAATCTAATTTGGTGTGGGGGGTGGTCAAAGGGACCCTCTTCCTGGACAAATTTAAAAAAAAATTTTTTTTTTGGTTATGAGTTTTAGTGGATTTTTAATCACTGTTTTACTGACTTGTTAAACTTGCAGTAAGAAGACTACAAGGATTTTTGTTTTCTGAATTCAGAGAAAGTGTAAACTCATCTGAATCCTATCAGGCAGAAATGTGTTGGGTTTTTTCCAACTTCTTGCATTCAAGTATATTGTTACAGCTCTACATATAATCTCCTCTAGAGTAATCTGTGTATTCAGAGTTACTTCTCTAGTGAGCACAAGCTAGCTGATAATGAATTAATTCCAGGCTAGGTGTCAGGTTTGTCACAGTACTTTCGGTTGTCATCTCTGGAAAATTCTGAAGAAATAACAAACCTCTTTTACTGTTACCACATTTTAAGAGCACCTGATGTGCTATCATAATGTCACTCCCCAAATATCTGAAACTTGCCTGATGGTAGGGCTCCAGTGCATGGGGAGAATTGGGACTAGGAGAATGTCTGTTCTAGCCCATGAGAAACTGAGATCTGAGGCTGAGCTTTTAATAAAGGTTCCTTCTACATCCTTTGCAAAGGCTTGTGACTAGCCATGAAGTTCTGATGAAAGCTTGAAGGCCTGTTGATCCTCAGTGCTACTTAAGCAGAGCTTGGGAGGTTCTCTAAAATAATGCTTACGTTTCCTGGTTTATGTGAGCTTAATGCCTGTCATTTGGGTTAAAGGGAGAGGAAGGGTGTAGCCACTAAAGTCACCTTGTTCCAGTAGCTGGTTTTGAGGAGATGCAATACATCTATGTGTTCTTATTTTCCTGTGGTAACATTTAAACACGCTTTTAGTGTATTTTATCATCTGTGCTTTTTAGAAAGCTCCTGGTAGAGGGTGTTTAAAATACAGCTGGTCGCTTTGGTGTTCTGACTTGTTTAATGAGGAGTAGAAGGTTTTGATTCTTCTGCAGCTCCCCATATTGAGGTTTGGGGGAAAATGGCTGTTGTAAAATTGTTTAGAAATCCAGAAATTTTCTGGTCAATTTACAAACAAATTCTGACCCATTTTTGTGTATGACTTGAGTAATGAGCTGGTCAGAGATCTACACTTATTTCAAGAATAAGTGTTTCAGATAGTGGCATGTTATACTCAGGACACTGTAGGAACACATGCAAGACTGCCCAGAGCTGTCTGCTTTAATAAATGGGTGGCACTGTGCTTTATTGGCTTGAATCAGCTGTTAGAATTTTGTACACTTAGTCTTGACTACTGTACACCCTTATTTCTGAATGGATTTATGCTTTTCTTTACTTGATTGCTTGTATCATGATTTATGAAAGATTAAGCCAGGTTACCAATTGAATCCAGGAATGGTAACAATGCCTGATAATTACTCAAAGCATCATTTTAGTCTAAGTATTTATGTGTTTAAGTGCACATAAATTATTTTGGACTGAATTGTCTTCTCTAGGTGAAAATCTAAAATACCAGTAGTTTTGAGGCAGGTATATGAAGATGCTACATTTAACTTTGAACCACATCCTGAATACTTGAACTCAAGTAGGCAAGGCAGGATTTATAGAAAGAAGTAGCAGTATTAGACCAACTGCTGTAACTATATTTAAAACATTTTGTCCCCCTTTCCTATTTAGTCTTAAATCATCATGGCAGCAGTAGCAGCTCTCCTAGCAGTCTCAAAGATGCATATGGAGTTTGTGTGCTTCAGCTGCCTGAAACTAATTTGGTGTTCCTGTAGAAATGCAAAACAGGGTCTCTCATGTATTAGAAGTTTCCTTCAGGCTATTAATTCTCAGAAGTCTTTCCTTTTGGTTAGAGTCTTGTATCTTTTATTCTTTGTAATTACAAACCTGCTTTACATCTTCATATCTAGAACTTAACTTCAGGACATGAGTCTTTCTAAGAGAGAGGGAACTTACAGTTCTGTTTCTTTGATTAATTTGACCAGGCTTACCCATTGAATTTTTTCATGTGCTTTCTGAACTTTGAGAGGCAAAGTTCAGAAATGATTATATCTTTGGAGGGAACAGTTGCTTCTGTTTTCAATTCAGTAGCTTAAGAACTCTTAAATGTTTTGGTTATCAGCTCTATGAGTGATATCTTAATTGAAAGCGGGTGAAAGATGCATATGCCTCTCCCCAAGATTCACTGTGTTCCGCTGCTTCAGCAGCACACGGGAGAGCTTCTTGAGAGAACTTTTGAGCCACTTGAATTTGAAAATCAATGTAAGTTCAGATTTACTACTGTGGAAGATGTTGCCTTAGTGAGCTACTAGTAACCTGAAGTAGCAAAAGGTAGATCATGTAAAGTAATGTCTTTTAATATGACTTTTGGTGACTGATGTAAACACGCAGTGTAATGTGTTATGACACATGTTGGGTTTGTGCTATGAATTCTGAATTTTTCTAGGTTAAATCTTAAAGGTCTTTTCCAACCTAAACGATTCTATTCTAATCTATAAAAAAGGATGCTTGTGAGAGAAAAGTCTGTAGAAACGACACGCTACTGATGGAAATCATAGATGCTGAGAATGTGACAAAGTCTTTTTGATGCACAGAAATACTAAGATTTCCTTTTGTCAGTGAGTGGAGTGTAGCTCTGTTTATTCCTTACTGTAAAATCTGGAGACTAATTGAGGTTACAGATAGACAAGTGAGGAAAAGTAAAACTTTGTGTGCCAACTGTATTGTTAAAAAGAGACACTTCTAGGAATGAGAATTCCTACTGTAATTACAGTAGTATGTTTTAAACAATACATCTAGCAACAACTTCTGGGTCTTGTAGAGTTTGGATCATTTAGTTTGTATAACAGCGGTTTGGGATGGCACGAATATGACTTAACAGCAGATTTTTAAATGAGACTTCGTTGCTTATTAGGAAGCATTTAATATTTTAAAGTGTGTCAGTCTGGCGGCAATAATCAAAATCAATTTATAAGGGAGCTGATTTTCAAGGAAGATGTCAAGTTGTTTGCTCTGTAACACAAATACACTGCAGCTACTCTGTGAAAATTGTGAATATCTTCCTTAACGTGGATTAGGTTGGCATGTCTATGGTCTTCTGCAACGTTCTGATAAGAAATACGATGAAGCCATCAAGTGTTACCGAAATGCACTCAAACTAGATAAAGATAATCTACAGATATTGAGAGATCTCTCTCTGTTGCAGATTCAGATGAGGGATTTGGAAGGATATCGAGTAAGTATTCTCTTTGAATTCTCATTTATTGCTGTTAGCATTCTCTTGTTATTCTATTCCATTATTAAGTCTTTTACAGGTAGTAATTCTGTTGCTGCTTGGTTTTGCTGTTTCAAAAGTGTTTTAAGCTCTTGTTTAGGAAAGCATGAAAACGTATTGCAGCAAGGCTCCATATAATGTTGAGAACAGTACTTAGAAGTACAGTTATTCTGTACAATTTGACTTGTGGATCACCTTGTACAACTCATTTTTCACTAAAATAATGGAGGAAAAAAAAGTGTAAGACAAATCTTAGCAAGTAGGAGTACTTACTGTGCTATCATGAAGTGCTGCAAATGGCGTTTTGGGTGCATATATGGAAGGTGTTTTTTGTGAGAAATATACTACGATGTTTCTTTTGAGTATGTGGGGAAACTTGCCCCATGATGATGGATTTCTTGAATCCCAATACTGATTTTATTTATGATAAAACCTTAATGTTTGTCTAAAAACAGAGTTAGTGGTTTCAAAATGTCTGAACTGATTTGGCTGTGAAAGGGAAAAGTCCCGCTCCTCTTCCATCCTCCGTTTCCTGTGAAACAGAGGACTGGATTGTGGGCTTTGGCATTAGTTGGCTTCCTTCACTGAGGATGTTGAATTTGCTAATGCAAGGAAAGGGAGTAACTGACTTGGGGATATTTGACTTGGGAAAGGGGTCTGAGAAGAAGTGCAGCAGTATGAGGACCTTGCGCCTAGACATGAGGAGAGCAGGACTGCTCTTTCAGTAGCAGTGAGCTCGTGCTTTCTAATGGAAACCCCTCTGAGATTTCAAAGATCTATCTTTGGGAATAATTTAGGCCCTTCAGAGGTACTCTAGAAAATGACACCTTTTGTGTCCCAACAAATAGATTTTATGCTTTGTGCACATGGCTTCCTGTATTTAGAATGTAGTCCCCAGATCTATGAGACAGAAACATGCTGCTTTACCCCATGCTGTTAGAATTTCAAAAATTGCCTAGAGCTTTGGAAAGGTTTTTTTAAAATATTAGTCATACTGGTGGTAAATCACGATTAAAGGTGTAGTAACTCTCTTTTTATCATCTCTGTTTTTAAATTGCTTTTCTTTTACTGAAGGAGACAAGATACCAGTTACTTCAGCTGCGCCCCACACAACGGGCTTCCTGGATTGGATATGCCATTGCATACCACTTACTAAAAGATTATGATATGGCCTTAAAACTACTTGAAGAGTTTAGGAAAACCCAACAGGTAAGCCTTCCTATTCTGGAAAGAGAACACTTCATGTACAAGAGAGGAATTAGTTCCTTGTAATTAGGAAGAACTAATTAGGATCTAGTTAAGAATTAGGAAGCAAGTTGTTCCTTGTGGAGCTTTCTGCTTTGAGCAGAAAGATTTCCAGGAGCTTCACAGCTGATGCAAATTATACAGGAATACTTTTTGCTCTTGCAATAGGCTGTTAGGGTTGAGGATATAAGGGTAGGTTGATGTGGAGTAACTGAATAACAATGTTTGTGAGGCTTGTAGCTAAAGAAAACCTGTGATGATCCTGTCCCTTTACAGTAGGTAAAACCTGAGAAAATACTGTTTAGTGTTGGACGTGCTTGTTTGCCCTTTCTTCTGCTGTAGCCTCGGTGCCATTACATATCTACAAAGAATGTGAAAAGCAACTTCATTGCTTTGTATGCATCTGTATATTATGCACTTAAAATCAGTGCATGGTATCAAAGTAACATAAAAGCATAGCTGAACATTTTTTGTTTGAGAAGATTTGGTGTTACTGAAACTTGTTAGAGTAAACCAAATGGTACAATGCTAAAATGACAGAGTATAACCTTTTTTGAGAGAGACCATTCCCTTGTTCTGTTATGGTAATGCAGAACTATAAAGTCTGAATTAACTGAACGGATGTGTTGGTTATTCTGTAACATGGAAAGAAAAAAATGTTTATAGATGCATTCAGCTTGGGAGGTGCGCTGGAAGCATCATGTGCAGATACTAAGTTATTGCCTGACCTATAGATTGTGAATTTTTTTTAAAAACAAAACAAAAAAACAACCACACAAAAATCTTGCATCCTTTCAGAGAACTGCATTTGAGATCTTATACAGCCAGAATGGGACTAACTGTAAGAAAGGAAACTAATAATTGCTAGGAGGGACTAGTGTTTGTGTCTTGATCATGTATTGTGGTCAAACAAAGGTTATTGCAAGCCAGGTATATTTAGCTTGATATTTCAAAAGAGCTGTAACTTCAGCATAGAATAAAAAATTAAAACAATAAGTTTAAAGGCAAATTGGCTCATCTTTTTGGCTTGACAGCCAAAAAGTCATGGTTCTTGAATAAGTCAGCAGAGCCTAATCAGAGTTCAGTGTTGAAATGACTGTTTGAAATAGGAAGAATATATTCTATATGGGAAAACTGCAAATGAAGTGTAAGAAATTGAGGTTCCTTCAAGGACTAAGAGGGCTTACCAGTGGTATTGGCCTCTTGGAGAGAATGGAAGTGATGCTGTTAATGTTGTTGTCTTTTCTAGAAGGTTGTGTGTAAATAATACTTGTTTGAGGGCAGTCATGAAGATATGCTCTTCAGTGTAGTGACTAAGCCAGATTGAAATACCATCTGTCATAGATGATCATATTAAATCCATTGAGTATGCTGTGCAAGCTATCGCAATCTTAAATCTTGCCCTAAAACAAAGAAATCCTGAGAAGATCTCAAGCTCTGATGCCATATTTAGTAAAACTGGAAATATTTGGAAAATTTCCATAAATAGGAAAACAGTTTGTACTTGAACAATGAGCTGCTTAACTGTCAATTAGCATGATATCAGTCACAGGCAAATGGTGGAAAGGGTGGGTAAGCACTAAAGGACAGAATTATGCTACAAATGCTGGACAACATGAGCTTATAGGAAAATCACTTGTGTCAAGCATTTCCTCTCTTTTGAGATTGATAGAGACAGTTAAGTGGTATATTGTGTTTTCTCCCCCAAAACACTAACAATAAGGATGACCACAGCAGTTTCACTTTTCTTGCATAGTCTTGTGCATTGCTATGCTAGCTCCCTGAGGAGTGCAGGCCCATATAGAACCCCAGCCACTGGAAGAGAGAATATGTTGGGTCCAGAATAGTCAGGAGAGCCCAAGCAAACTCACAGCTCAATTTTGCCACACTTCGACTCTTCCACAGTAGTTCCCAAATGCACTGTTTGTGCAGTCTCTTGATATTTAACAGCCTTGCACTTAAAATAGTTGAGCTTAGGGTACTCCACTGATCTTTGAGGAGGTTTACTTTGCTTGCTCTACTTTCCAAATCTCCCCTCTTGCCCTGTGCTTTGTATGCGCTCCAGCTCAGTAGATGAACTTTTGTGCCTGACGTGATAAATCTTGCATGTGACTGTGATAAAAGGGTGATACTGTCCAAGGTTTAAAAGGAAGGCTGAAAGACTGAGGGGTTTCCAAATCACTAGTGAATGGGAATCTTCAACAAAGTGATGTTTTTGGGGAGTTTTATGGCAATCTGTATTAGGCCTGATACTGTTTACCATTATTGTTAATGAATAAAGAACTAAATGTAAAATGCTGCTGTTGTAATAACTGGTAAATAATGGTGATGTAGGGTGATCATATTCATTTACTTGGATTACTTGGGCAGTTCTGTCCATTCAGATGTGAACTAACACAGCCAAAAACCAAGCAGTAAAACTAAGAGAAAGATCAAGGAACTGTTATTTTAGTGATTGTAGGTGAGTATCTGAAGATGCAGCATTACAAAGTAATGGAGCTAATCTAGCTACAAGCTGTTGCCAAAACCAGCAGTCTGACTTTTTCCTGTGTGCTCCCACTGCTTCCTTGTGCAGCACTGGTTGACTCGTGGAGGGCTGGTTCAGGAAGCCAAAGTGACAGAAAAATAATCACACTTTTGAAGGATTGATTGGCTGAACTGAACAACTGTGAGGTGAGAGGGGAAAGAGGAAGGGGAATAATAGAGGGAAGTGAACTGCCTTTGTTGATCTGGGCTGCAGTTAGATTGCCCCTCAGGGCAGGCTTATGGGTGAAAAGCAAAAAACACCCTCATTTCTGAGAAGACGCAGGGATTTTCTCTATAGAGCACTGATTACTGAGAGATCGAGACTTACTGATGACCCTGTTTTTTAAAAAAGTTGGAAAAGGAAAAGAACAATATGTAAAGATAGGAGGACCAGAGAAAATGCTGTCTAGTGAAGGACAGAGATTCTTTGTTTACTGTAAGCCAAAAAAACCCCCCCAAAACCTAGGTGATTCTAGTACAGTTTAAATACTGGTTGTGGGAAGAATGATAGCTGGGAAGATTGCTTAGTGGGGAAAAAATAAAGGAACAAGTAGTGGCAGGAAGTTGAGCGACAAATACAAATGATAAATCACTTTTTATCACTGACAGATTTATTCTAATGACTAAGTTATCATGGGAAATGGTGAATTTTCTGTCTCAGTGTATCCAGATCAACATTGCCTGTCATCTGAAAGCTGTAAATTAACCAGATGCACAATATTTCAGTCAAAAACAGGTTATGAGGTTGAATGCAGACATCACTGCAGGAAATACAACAGCCTGTGCTGTCCAAGTTAAATCAAATGATTTAAGAGTCACTTCAGAACTTAAATTTTGGGAACCAAGGTGTAAAACAACTATGCAATTTGTTTTACTGTTGTATGTCCCATTTTTCCTTTCTTCTTTTCCAGAACAAAATTTTTATTCGTAATTTTTATTTTATTCCTAATTTCTGCATCAGGCCCACAATTACAGATATGGACAGAAAACCTCTGGAGTTTTGGGGGTCTGCTCTTAGGTATGTTTTGGCTGCATCTTGTCACATTCTTTCAGTGACAGTTATGTTAGGGCATCTACAGTTGTAAAGTTGATTCTTTTTTTGGTCCAGGAGAGGAAGACATTTATTCTGAAACAGCAGAATTGAGTTCAAGAGAAAGTTGGACATCTCGTGTGCAAGAATCATAACTCTTCTGGGGGGAGGGAGGAGTAAAGATGTATTGTGCAGCAATAACAATGGCGTGGAAAAACTTCTTGTAGATATCTTAATCCAAATAATCAGATTGTCTTATAAAGAATAAGTACTGGGGTTATAAGCTGCTTACCTTCTGATGAATTGCACGTTTAAATCATCATTAACCCGATGAGATTTCAAAATCTCTTTAAAAATTAACTTTTCTTAAAATTACCTTTAAAAATGGCTTTTTAAATGGAGCAACAGTAAGCGCAGTACCTTTCTGGTTGATTTGTCCCATGTGTAAGAGGGAGTTAATTTGATTTTTTTTTTTTTTTTTTTTGACATTTCATAATTTCTTTTGTTAGTCCTGCCAGGCCAGAAGAACTACAAGAAGGTTAATTACTTGATACCTGTTTCTTGTCTTATATATACATTTTTTAAGGGTTTTTTTGGGCAGTCTATGTTCTGAAGGCCTAAAACCAATTCATGATGTGCCAAAAAGCTGTGCTACTTGTGGAATTTAGATACATGTATTGTATTGGAGAGGATATTTTTATGGGAGAAGTAAAGGAGAAAGAACTAAATTGGTGCTCTGTGGTATTGCAGTGAGGGTAAGCAGGAAGACGTGATTAAATACTTAACCCCTGTTGCATGTGTCAATTCTGTGAAACAGTTAAAAAGTTACCTGAAAAGCATTTTTATTAGTGACTTCCAATGTTCAATGTGGATAAAAACTGAGCAAAGGTGGAAACAGAAATGGAGCTGCAGGTAGAGGAAATATACTTTAAGAAATGAGTAGGACTTCATGCTACCTGCTGACTCGAGTATGTGTAATGTCTAGTCTTGTTCCATTAGCCATCATTTGCTATATGTTAGAAGTTACTAAAAAATACTTAAATGCTGTTATTTTCAGTCCCAAAACTGATGTTCGCTGTCAGATACATACTTCCTTACAATGTTATTTAGTGATGCTGTATTTCAGAACTTTTCAAAATGAACTAATCAAAATGAAATCTTCCTTCTAAAAATTCACAGTACTACAAAAACGGCCTCTAAAAATTAAAAGCCCATGTAAACAGAAATGTTAACTCTCATAAAATTGATCTGTGCTCTAGGGAAGGGCTGGAAGTAGTGGTTTAGGACAGGATTCTTTTAATATGAATGTTAATTCCAACCAGTTTAATGTTTTGGGGATTTTTTTTGTTGCTTCGTAAATTATTTGGTTCTTTAAAGGAGACAGAGGAAAAGCTTTACTCAGGGAACTGAAAAGTAATAGTAAACCATTTGGTGACCAATGTGACTTCAAGCGTTGCTTGCTCAGGAAGAAGCAAAGTATGTAGAGTCATGGGAAAGCATCATTAACATTTATCAAGCTCAGCTGCTTCTTATCTATTTTTATTATTAAAAAAAAATCATGTTAGACTATAACTGTCTCTCCTTCTCCAATTTCTACTGAGGCAGTATATTTCACATAGTAAACTGTTGTATAGATCTGCTGGGCATTGTCTGCAGAATTCTACATTTGGTCTCTGAAATTTTGTGCAATCTACTTGTAATTGAAGTAGCTTCTGTGTGTATTTGTGAAGAACATTTAGTATAAAATAATTGTAACAACTCCGGCAAGACTTTTCATTGCTTAAATACACTTTAGGAAGTTATCCCTAGAAAGGAATACTTTTGAATGTCATCCTGTTTAAGTGGCTGATTCATCACTAGAAGGTGGATGACCCACTAGTTTTACTGCCTGTAGGCAAAGTCCTAGGTATACAACTGGCAGGAGACCTCAAAATAATTCTGTTGCTTGAAAATGCTTTTTGCATGCTTGTGCACTGCACTTTCTGGGGGATTGAAGTGTAGTACAGAGAACACTCGGTTAGGGAGAAATAGTGTAAGTTCCCTGTCTGAAAAATTCTGGTTGTCAAGCTATGGCCAGTATTTGGGTGGATCATTGGTCTTGGAAATAGTTTGATCCAGGATTTTTTGTATGCTGAAAACGAATATCGCAATATCCCAGCAATCTGCCATGGAACTTAGGTCAGAATTGTTGTGGAGTACGTGAGTCCTTCAGAAGGAAAAGTTCACCAAGATCTTCTCAAATTTTATTGAATTGTATGAGAGGAGGCAATGAGTCTGTTTTTAATTAGCTTATGCTAGTGATAGAGAAGAAAGAAATATAGGAATTCTTGTAAACTGTTCTTTAACAAAGGATATCCTGAGTTAATCTAATTTGACTGTGAATAATGGGAGGTTTAAATTTTGAATTTTTGGATGGGTGTATTAACAGACGTGATACATTCTGTAGCCTGAATCTTGTGTTCTGTAATATTGCATACAGTTGAGGTACAGGTAAATGTTAACTAACCTATTGCTTTTTTTCCCCCCCAGATTCCTCCTAATAAAATAGATTATGAATATAGTGAACTGATTTTATATCAAAATCAAGTGATGAGAGAGGCAGATCTATTTCAGGAGTCTTTAGAACATATAGAGACATATGAAAAGCAAATATGTGATAAATTAATAGTAGAAGAAATCAAAGGTAAGTCATTCTTCTTTCCTCAGCCAATTTTGTTCTAAACTGTTGTTACTGGCTTTCAGATACGGTAAATCAATAAAAGAAAAAGTATGTTAAAACTTTAATTGATTTGAAACAACTACTATAGGGAAACCGATAACACCAGATTTACCATTCTGTGCTTAAGTAACTTGCCCTACCAAAGTGGGTAGTGGATGTAGGTAGTTTAACTGGGGTTGACACAGGAACAGAGGAGATATCAGAGATTATTGTATTGGTGCATACCAGAGTAGCTTTCCATAAATTGGAGCTAGTATTAACCCAGTTTTGATCTCATGAAGAATCTTGTGAAGAATACTTGTTTGTAGTACAAAGACAGATTTATTTTTTTTTGACTGAAGTATCAGGTTCTTGTTTCCTTCTTAAGCTTTCTAATGCACTTACTTGTGGTGCCCTACTTAAAGTGAATACTGAAGTTGACTTTTTTGATTAAAAAATAACCCACAGTTGTTTTGTGGATTTGAAGTGCTAATACTGAGTTCTGAATATGCGCAATTATATAGTGTAGTAGTATGTATTCTTTAGCTGCTCCTTGCTTGCACGACTGGTGGGTTGACCCTGGCCAAGCAAGTAATCACCACACAACTGCTCACTCAGTTCCCCCAGCCTCCCTTGTCAGGACAGGAGAGAGAGTAGGAAGAGCAAAAGCAAGAAAACTTACATGTTGAGATAAAGATAGCTTAAGTGAAGGAAAGAGGAAGGGAAAAAAAAAAAAACCAACCCCAGAGCCCCAAGTGATGCAAAGGCAATCCCTCACCGTTCCCCATAAGCAAGACTGATGCCCAGCTAGTCTCCAGGCAATGGCCAGCTGCCCAAACACTCATTCCCCTTAATTTTTATTACTAAGCATGACACTCTAGCATGAAATATCCCTTTGGCATATTTGGGTCTGCTGTCCAGGCTGTGTCTGCTCCCACCTCATTGTCCACCCTGGCCTGCTTGCTGGGTGGCATCGTGGGCGTAAAAAGAGAAAGCCTCGATGCTCTACAGGTACCACTTAGTAACACACCAATGTTTATGCTACTGCTAACATTTAGTCACAGATCCCAAAACACAGCACTACATGGACTGCTCTGTGAAGAAAACAAATTCCATGCAAGCAAGACCCAGCAGAACTATTTACTTAGTAGCAAACTAGTGTGATTTAACTGGTTAAAAACTAGCTAGTTGGTGTGAAAAATATAGGTGTAGTTAGGTAAACAGCCTGGTAAGAAGTGACATCATAGTATGTTGGAGTCCTGGAAGGAAGAGTTGCTTGTTTCTTTTGATAATCCCAACAGCTATTTTAAATACTCAGATGCAGACATTCAAGTCTGTTTTCACAGGTGCTGAATGCTCCAAACTGTGTTGAGCTATGTGTGGTAGCTTCAAGTAGCACCTGTAAACTTGTAATGTTTGGAAAAATAAAGCCTCTTTAACTATTTACATATGATTAAGCACAATTTTATGTGTCTAGTTTTCTAAACTTCCAAGCCATCAGTGTTCTCTCCTGTAATTCACAGTTCTTTAATGCATTGTTTTTAGGAGAGGTGTTACTGAAATTGGGAAGACTTAAAGAAGCTGGTGAAGTATACAAAGAATTAATTGAGCGGAATGCAGAAAACTGGCATTATTACGAAGGTTTGGAAAAGGCCCTACAACCTAGTAAGTTAAGATGCACAGATACATTGAAAATACTTATGATATTGGGTATACTCCTGTTTGATACGTTACTGTTTCAGATTAAAAAGCTTTACTCAGCAGAAGATTATGTATTTTCTAATCTTGAATATGATATTACTGTGTTTATCCATTTAAAAAATGTTCACTGAAAAACTTGAATGCATGAAAATACCAACAGCAAGTCTTTCTCTTCTTGGAGCTAAAGGTGGCATTTGCTAACATGCTTACACAGAGAACATTCCTTGCGACACATGAACTTGGAAACCAAATTGCAATTGATTTCTGTCTAGTAGTTGATTGTCAGACTACTGTCATACACCACAACGTAAAATTTTCATTCTGAAACTTGTTTAGGTGGTACCGCTTTCTACAGGCGTGTAGAGAAATACTCAAATATCTATTTCGGATGGCCTTTTAAAGATAGGCCATCTGAAAAAAAAAATTTTTTTTTTCTTTTTAAGTTGATTGTTCTTTGGAGGAAAAGGTGATAAAATCTTTGTTATTCCAATGCTAGTTCACATTACTGCTGTTCTGTCTTTCCAGGAAAATAGCTTTTTTTTTTTAAATTAGAATGTTGCAACAATTTACAGTATAATAAGTGTTTTGCAGTGGTAACTTTCCCAAGCGTTTACCTTCACACAGGAAAGGTTTCCTTGTATTTCACTGTTCACTAATTAGTGGAAGTTATATTGGAGTTATTCTGATGACATCATAAATCATAAGCCCACAAGGATATTATAATGCAACTATAATATCTATGAATATTTTTCAACCAGCTTTCTTCTAGGAAGTTTTACAGTTGGTTTTCATAAGGTTTGGGAATATGGCCTGTAACTGGGGAAAAGAAAATGATTGCATTTGTTACATTCATGTGGAGAATGGTGTTGCCCTTCGTGTGGTTTTCCTAGTGTATCCGTAGAGTTGAACATCATGATTGTTGTCTCAGAAACTAAATTACCCAAGAACTTGATTATTCTGTTTGATACATGTTGATTAAAATGTGTAGTTCCTAACAAAGAACCAATCCATTAGTTTATTTGAAAAATTAAAATCCTATGTAGATTAAAACTGTACTAATTTATAAAACTAATAATGCTACTTTATTTTTTAGGTGGTCTTAGGACTATATCCTCCCCCATGGTAAGTTCTGGAGCTCCAACTTGTGACTTGAATTAGGGCTTTTATATGCTTTAGTTCCAATCCAAATATTATTTTAGTATAACTTTTAGAACTTGACTTGACTCTTGGAGCCACTGGGTAACATATTTCCCCCCCCTTCCCCAACATCTGAGCTCAGTGACAAGATAAATTGTTTTTCTTATGAAAGGAAAACAGATATATTGATTAAATATGTTGTGTCATAGTCTTGATCTGTACATTCAGTCTTATTTAAATTGCTTGATGAATTTAATATTTAAGCAAAATTGATCTTTATTATGTGAACATGTCATTTCAAAGCAACAGATTAGTTTTATTTAAGTTCTAACCACATTGGAGCTCCAAAGCATATTATGGGGGAAAGGGGAGGAGTGGGAAGAAAATCTTTAAGCAGCTTTATTTTTGTTAGACATTAAGGTATAAAAGAGTTCTGGTGCTCAGTACTTACACTGGCAGTATTGTGCCCTGTTTTTGCTGCCACCAGAGAACCTATAATAAAGGCATGCTTGTATAGTATGCTATTTGTATACCTATGATTTAGAAATGCAGTATATTTCTCTGAATGCTTTTAAGTATGTCTGAAACAAATGCATAGTGGAAAAAAACAACCAGTTAATTGAAGCTATGAATGTCAAGCTACTGTGTGAATGGGTCTTCACAGCATGTAACTGAAAGAAAGCAAACTCTGGTACTGTACGGCTGAATGTGCAAGGTAATTGTCCTGCTTGCAGTTTATCCTCACAGTGATTAATGCTGGTAGATGTGTATTGTACGTACAGTGTTTTCAATACACAGCTTTACACAGTTTATGACAAACAATTTGACCTATTTTTTCCAGTTAAAGTTGTTCCAAATCTAAACTGTGTAAGACTTCTAGCTAAATTAACTCTCGACATTTAAAAACATTTAGAAGAATAGATTTTTATCTGTTACTTACATCTATTATATTTACTGATAA
Source organism: Egretta garzetta (assembly GCF_000687185.1). NCBI lineage: Eukaryota > Metazoa > Chordata > Aves > Pelecaniformes > Ardeidae > Egretta > Egretta garzetta. Next base: position 743,449 of record NW_009260792.1, read on the forward strand.
TAGGCACTTTAGAAGAGAGGCTTCAGATTTATGAAGAAGTTAGTAAAAGGCATCCCAGAGCAGTTTCACCTAGAAGATTACCTTTAAACTTTGTTTCAGGTAACAAGTTGCATATCTGTTCTGTAATAGCTTATTTATTTGGTTTTTTCTTAAGTTTTTATCCAGCTGTTGAATGTGCATTTATTACCTATCTGTGCATTTAATACTTATTTGTACCCGTACACAAGTCAGATGTACGCATTTATTTTGGAATAGACAAAATGATTTGTTATGTTTTAGGAATTGATGGAAAAAGTTCATGTGCTCTAATATGGTGATATGAACTATGTAATGTTCGTATTGATAAAAATACAGTAAAGGATGGTATATAGATTGTAGGAATTCTTGTACATCATTTTTCTGCATCATGCAAGTTACGAATCATAAGTTAAAATGTAGGGGGGATAGTATGCTTGAATTGGGGTGTGTGTATATACCCCATCTCTTTATTATACGTATATATGCTAACTTACATTATAATTTAGGAAATATAAATTTATAATTATGAATATTATAAATCACAAATATATACTATAAATATTATAAATTATAATTTGTAGATTTGTTACTTTAATCAGGTGTAAATGATGCATATAACAATCACAATAGCATAAGACTGATGAATTTCCTAACAGTTTTCCTACGGAGCAGAAAACAACAAATCTTTTATGACTCTGAATATCTTATTGGGTGTACAACACTGTTGCAGAACCATGAGAATTTCAATCTGCAACATAAACTAAATTTGTGATGATAATTTAATAATAGCAACAAAAAGCAGGTCTTGTGCTAGGTAGCACAAATTATTTTATTTTTAATTTTATAGTTAAATTCTTTCGGTGACTGTGTCCTTTCAGAAGTTGTTTTGAAATACTTTGCACAAATATCCTCAGTCCTGGAAGGAATATGCATATACTTTTTAAAACAGAAACTGTGATCTCCCAAAATAGAAGGAAGGACGCTAAGTTAAATGGTGAATCCTATAAAAACACACACTTGGTACATAGCTGTATAGCTGCTGTAACTCCAGTAGAAAACTTCTGGAAAGAAATAGAAAGTGCGTAAGTTAGATACCAAGTGTCACGAAATTTTTAAGTTCAGCTGCAAATTCCCAGCATGTCTGCTTATGCTTTTAATTTTATAAGGTTAGTTTTTAGTTTAGCTCCTTTACTGAGCACCACATTTTTTGTACCTTTAAATGCTACAGAGCATAGCTAGTCCAGTTTTCTGTTGTTGCTAAGGAATCTGAACGTGCATGCACCTTTCCTGTGTAAAAAGCACAAGATTTTAACGGCTTCATAAAAGACTTAGCTCTGAAGTTAACACTTGTGCCTTACTTAATCCCAGATATTTCAGTTGCTTTCAAGTTACAAGGGCAAATTTTAAGGCAGTTCAGCTAGATTTGAAAAGCTAGGTGACAAGTAATAGTTTTTGCTCTTGTAATAAAATTGTTGTGTTAATGTATAACAAACAAGAAAATAACCTGCAAAATGCTTTTCCATTCTCTTTATGAATAGCGTGTTTTGCTGTTGACATCATTTCACTGTATGTTTTGCACTAGGTTACCTCATCATATCTGACAGTGTAGTTTCACAGCTAATGTTCATTTAAATAGAAATGTGTTTGGTAATAAGGATTAGTTGTTCCTGCTGTAGCAATAGTCTAAATAAAAGCAAATTTGATGATTAGATCAGTTGAGAAAAATCTGTCCTGTAGGCTTTTTGCATTGTTTCATAACAATAGGGGTTTTCCTAAATTAACCTTGTGTTTCTGTTAATCTGTTACGCTTGTATCAGTTATATATGTGTAAGACTGTTTTCAATCCCCTAGAAATTAATCTAAGTGATTTCTGTTTGTAAGTACAGCAGATGAGAATCCCTGTAGCCAGAAGTTAATAGTGAGAATGTGAAGGTAGAAACAAACTTGTTCGCAGAAAAATATTTGCAAATTTCAAGAGGATGGAATTTTTCCTTAAATAAGGCTGCTGTTACAGTGTAGTCACTGACTAGTTGCTTGCAACCAACACTGTTTGATTCAGAATTGGCTTAAAATACTACAAAGTGTATGGCTTGTGTTAAAAGGGCAGTCATTCCCAGACCTTGCCATGCATTGCATCATAACAACCCTGTATTTGATACAGATCAGCTCCTTGATCCAGCTGGAAACCACACTTATATGGAGGAAGGCTGTTACAATTAGCTTTCAGTCTGATCAAGGGTGGGGGGTTGGAGTCTGGCCATTCAGTTTTAGATTTGTTTATGCTGCTTTGGATTCACTGTTCCTGCGGTCAGGTCTTTTCAGACGAAGTTTTGAGCTTGGCTTAATGTCATAGGTGGGTGCCTAGGTGTGTGTTTTGCATTTTTCAGATTTTGTTTTGAAGTTGTTCTGTTTTTTATAAATAAATGTGCTTAACGAAAGCTTCAATCTTGCTTTCCTTAATTCTGAATTACGATTCTTCCATCAAGAATATAAATTAGACTAATTCAACAGAAGAAATTGAGAAACTGAGGTGGATTTTTTGTCATATAGGGGAGTTTCTTGCTGTGTGAGAAAACAATTTTTAATTAATCCACCTGCAATAAAACATGTGCTTGTAGTCCAGTCATGAATCCACATCGACAGGTAGTATGAGTTTCTACATAGAACAGTTTGGCTTAGTACAGCGAGGTGAGGACATGAGTTACTTTTATTAGTCCCAGTAACAGCGCTGATAACAGTAAGTGTAGGACAATTCAGAATTGGTGGAAGTACGTAAGTGTTATATGCAAAGCAGTAGTATCTTAATTTTCTGAATATCTAGAAAACAATCTGTTAATCAAACTTGTAATGTGTTCTTAATGAATTGAAGTTTATTTCAACAGTTTTATTATATGTATGTTAGCGTTAAATAAGTAGTACACTTCACATAAAGACTTAGAAGTCCACAACAGAGTAGGCAGTGAAGTGCAGCAGCTTCATCCCTATGCAAAGCAAACAAAACCCATAAAAGATTAACAAAATACAAAACAAACCCAACCAAATTGAAACAACTGAAAACAACCACTTTTCATCATAGGGATAAAAACATGAAAGCCAGCAACTTTCCTGGCTGGCTGTTGTCTTTGAAGTCCTGCTTGCTTTTTTTTCTCTTTTGGAAATAGCATTTCTCAGAAAGGTGGCACACTAAGTTTTACCTGAAGACATAATTAAATCACATTTTTAGCTTTCTGCCAGTATATTTTGATAAAGATTATTCTGATATGGTGCTTATCCTTCTGAAACCCAGTCTTCTATTCTGTTTCTGATTCCAGAAACAATCATATTATCATCGGAAGTCATGTCCTACTCATAAAAAATAGGACTAGAAGAGAGGTAGAGGGTTCATTTCATCCATCCTTCTTCCTCAAAGCAGGATAATTTATATCTGCACTATTCCTAACACATATTTGTCTAACTTAATCATAAAAACTTCCGATGGTGGAGCTTTTACAAGATCTCCAAGGTAATCCATTCCAGTGCTTAGTTATTCTTACCATTATAATTTTTTCCAATGTTTGTTTAAATAGCTCTTGCTACATGCTCTGTAGCCAGCACTTAATACCTTCTCTTTTTAATAGATTTTACAGGTTTGGGGACTGTTACCATGTCTTCGTCAGCAGTCTCCTAAATGCTAGCAACTTAAGCATTTTACTCTGATCTCTTTTATCCAGAGCATGTTTGCGTCTCATTCTTAAATAACAGGAAAGATGAAAACCCTTAATTGCAGTTTTACAGTTGCTCTATTATCCAGAATTGCGCAGCGATTAGTGCTTATATTTATATAACGCTTGCAATCACTGACATATAACCAAATACACTTTTGTTTTTAGGTGAAAAATTTAGACAACTAATGGATAAGTTCCTGAGGGTTAACTTCAGTAAAGGCTGCCCACCCTTGTTTACCACTTTGAAATCTTTATATTACAATCCAGAAAAGGTAAAATTTAGTATTTATTTGGTTTTAATGAAGTCTTCTATATTGAATTTCTAATAGACTATCTAACTGGTTTCTATACAGATTTTCCTGTAACTTACCAATAACTGCTGCTGAACACTTTTGTCCTTAACGTACTGTTTTGTCACATGTGAATGATGACTTGATGATGCTTAATCTGTATGAAACGTCACTTCAGTAGGCAGTTGATGTCAAAATAAGTCAGATTGGTGCAGGATGCACTGAAGTTCTTAAAAAAAAAAATAATTAAAAAATCAAAGATAACTTTATTTTTGCTTATTTTGAGTGCAAGTGTGTCAGGATTCTTTCAACTTATGGTTTATGATGTCACCAGAAATCATGATTTTAAAAATCACAGATAGCTGTTGTTTTATGTACATTTCTGAATTGCATCAATACATGAATACGTTGGTTTTTACCACAAAGGCTTGTTTCCCATTTCAATCTTCAGCTAAACTTCAGTGTTTAGTTTTTGCACATCTGAACTCTCACATTTTTGGCAAAGTTGTGTCACATTAGAACTATTGTTTCAAATGTAGTTCTTTGTTCCAACCTTGTGGGTAAGGTATAGTTAAAAAATTTTCAAACTAAAGCATGTTATTAAAATGTGTACAAAATAAAATAAAGGTTGGTCTGTTCAGACATTGCTATCTTTGCTACAAGTAATAAAAATCTGTATATTCTAATCCATTCATGACTAGGTAAGAAGAGGTTTTTGTAACTGGAAAAACCCTAAATACATGATGCAGTTCTTCAACCGGCAGTGGGTATTCCTTTCATTGGATTAAAATTCTTCTTCTTTCTAAGATCTTCTTTGCTAGTTGTCCTAACATGAAGTTTTCAATATCCTTCTGTTTGGAGAATGTAATCTGTACTAAGTCTCCATGGTTGACATTTCAGTAAACTCTGGCATCATGTATAGTACAAGCTTTTCTGCAGTGCCTGTTGCTGGTGTATACTTTTTAATGTGAACTTGGGATTGAAATTTTTTAAAGTTATGTTACACTGACTATCTAGGCAGAAGTACAGTCAGTGCTGTGAAAGCTTTACCTGTGCTATTTGAAGTATGAAAATATAGATGTTAAAAGATACATATAAACTCATTTGGTGTATGAAAAGATTTTTAGCACTTAACTGTTCTTGACACAATGGGTAAAAGAAATGAGGACTACCATGTTTCAGGAGAGACTTATTCATAAAGGTGTCTTGCTGTTAGTTGTCTTCATTGTATCAAATCAGTGCTGCTCAAAACTGCCAGTTTAATCCTAGAAACTAATTAAAATTAAGAGCCTCACAATTTCCAAATATGTGGAATTTTGTGTGCTATTAACTTCTGCAAAAGCATTTTCCTCTTTCTTGTCTTTCTCTTTTACCAAGACAAGGTCTCTCTCACATTTCACTTGGTTGGGTTTTCATCTAACTAGTGTAACAGAAGGATTTTTGAAACTAAGAGAAACTTAAATGTTAGTCTCTGACAGTTAATTTTAGAATTGCTAAAATTCAAGGGTTAGGGCTAAAGAATTGTAGCGCACATCAGTTTGCCACACGTTTCAGGAAAATGTTGTATTTTGGTATCTAACTTGTCTAAGTTGGTGCTTAATACTAGGATTTCACAGAAATTACTGTTATATTTTGACTGAAAATAGAAACTATTGTAGTATGGTTCATGTTATGCTTACTTGATAATACCTAGTAAATAACTGAATTCTTTGCAAGTTGGGAATGAACAGATCCCCACTTACCTTTATGGAAATAGGTGTAATTTGCTGTGGTCCCTGCAACTGCATTTTTGAAGTAGCATAGATAATGAGGATTTTATGAAAGAGTTGGTGTTTAAGCCTAGAAAGTTCCTTCTTTGTAGAAGTCCAGTGGGTCCAGGGTCTTTCATAAACCATGGTTTTGGGAAAAAGATGAAATAGGCAGTATTTATATTAATAGAAGGTTTAAAAAAGATTTTAAAAAAAAAAAGCGCTGCAATATTTTATATGTAAGAAAGGAAAATGTAAATTGCTTAATTCAATACCTGCAAGAATACAGAGGAATAGTGGGGGGGGAAAATATATATCTTTACTTGCTCAGCAAAGATAAGCACTATATTTCTCAGTAAGTATCTCTTAACATCTTGGTGTTAAGTGTTGGTCTTACTTTACGCCTGAGTGGAGAGAGCAAAAGGTAATGTAAAGCATAGCTGATTCTAGAGGAAAAATATTGATGTCTCCCCTCTGTTTGGAGAGGGCAAGGAAAGAAAAGGTGGTTGTATAGAAGGCAGACACTTGTCAAATGTGTTTGGGGAAAATATTGTTTGTTATCTAATTGCTATAAGTTGGCACTTCATACTAAATGTTGTAAACAAAAATTGCCGGCATATTTTGATTTAAACCCAGATTCTAGTCTACTAACATCAGTTAACAGTTTTAGATGAAATCTAGCTTCAGGTACACAGAGCTGCAGAGCTTTAGGACTTGCCTAGGTCAAAGTGAAGACTATTTCAGGGCAGTTTTAGAAACTCTTCAGTACTTAGACTGCTTAGAAGGACTCCAAATACCAAGGTTATAGGTTGGAAGTTATGCTTTATATTCCAATACAGATGTTATTGTGACAAAGATCTAAGCCAGATTTGCTATACTTGTGGAAGTAACATCAGAAAATAAGGTGAGATTTTTTGGGGTCTATTTAAGGAGTTAGTTCAGCAGTGTTTCATGATGATTAACTTATGGTCAACTAGCAGTGTTTTAGTATGTTAGCATGGACTTGATCAAAGATCCTTTAAACAGTTAAGGCATTTAAAGGGTAAATTGCTCAACAAATGGGTAATCAAATTAATCAAGAATACACTGGAGTAATTTTTAATTTGGAAGTTGGCCAAACATTACATTTACCTTTTCTTTCAGCTACACTCACTTTTGTTTTGAGAATTGTTTGATGAAATCCTTCTCAGTAATCAAATTAATCAAGAATACACTGGAGTAACTTTTAATTTGGAAGTTGGCCAAACATTACATGTACCTTTTCTTTCAGCTACACTCTTTGTTTTGAGAATTGTTTGATGAAATCCTTCTCTGGTAATATTTTTACATATTTGTTACTGAGTCATTTTAGGGAGACTAGACATGTGTTTGATGTTTGACTGAATTTCTTTTATTATTTGAAATCTTATCCAAGACCTCATTGGAAATCAGTAAACTGTGTCTAAAGGATCCTGAAGACAGAGAAGGTATTCTTGTTGTTTTAACATTTCTAGGAATAGGAAAAAACCCCATAGAATTATCTTTGCATAACTTATCATAAAGGGTATATTGTGCTTCTGTACATTCATGCTTTCAGGTAACTTTCAGTGTATTTAACTAAACCAAAAAAGCATAGTTCTTGTATGCTAAGTGTAACTTCTGAAAAATAAAAAAATTTGGCATGATAGTCATTCAATAAAAAGATGGCTGAAGTAGTTATGTTTAGCTCTGTTTTCTTGGTTCTGTTTTTTGGGGGGGGTAGGTGAATTATTTTAGGCAGGTGTGTGTTTAGATCTCAGACTTTCAGTTTATTTGTTCATCCCTCAAATTCTCTGGAATATGTTTTTAACAGTCAAGGAATGATGTTAATTTCCAGGTTTATGCATGTGAATTTAGGTCAGTGGACACAGAACTGTTCAGCTCACCACCATACGTGGTTTCCTATGTAGGGTCAGTTGAACAGCGATCAAGGCTGTCTTGACTGTGCTAGGTAGATCTGGTTTGATTGTAGAGGGAGCACAGGCACCTATATTATGGTTATCTAGGTATAGATGTCTGAACCTGAAGGTGCCTGCTGTGAGTCCCATCTTTTTCACTGGGGTGTGTTGGGAACTGTTAATGCCTGTTCCCAAAGTATCTATTAATGAGTACTTCATATCTATGAAACAAACGTTAAGCAAGTTTTACCAGTTGCTTCTAGAAAGAATTAATCAATGTCCTGTCAAAAAAAGAAAACTGAAATAACTGAAGTGCTGACTGGGTGGAGGGGATGTCACTTCAGCTACAAATTTGCAATTTTTTTACATACTTGTGTGAATATTAAGTGGAGAAAGGTGTGGAGTACAGCTGGTTCTTCATCACTGCACTAAATCATATGCTTTCCTTTGGTGAAGGAGGAAAGATGTTTTTAATCTTCCTTCACACTTAAAGTAGAACTATTGCTTAATCACTTGAGGGAAGTCACAGAAGGGTACCATAAGTGGGAAAGACATCATAATACAATGTAAAGCTACTTGTTTCATGAAAAAAAAAAAAAGGTTATTGCTGGAAGAGACTGTCTTCAAGTAACCAGAGGCACGAGGATCTGAAATCTGTTCAGTAAAGAAAGATTATGTGTAGCTCTGTTGCTTTTTGGCATTCTCAAAGTCTTCTTTTGAGGTGAAATATTGCCTAATAAATAAGTCTCTAACAAGTCAAAGTATACTTTGTTATGCAATCGGTCTTCCCTAAAATTCTGAAGTAGACAAAAAAATCATATACGCGTTGGCCTTGCGTTCAGTTCGCGATGTGCAGAGGTTTATATTTGACTGCATAACTGGATTGAAAAGGGAACTGTTCCAAGATTTGCTAATGGCTCAAAACTTAGATGCATAAGAAGGTAACGGTGACATCTGGGATAAGCAGGTCAGCTGCACGTTTCATCAGTCTCAGCAATTTTGTTTGTTACCTTCTAGGACTGAGGAGTTAACCCACTGAGATTTGAGATAATTATGTTTCAGAGGCACTTAATCCAGACTTTAAAATAACTCTGGAAGCTGATGGGGAGGGGGAGAAAGTGTTAAGCTTGCTTTGCTGTAAATTACTGTATGTGCTTCTCCAGCAAGATCCAATTGCAGATTCTGTGGTCCTTCACTGCTTGCAAAGCAGTGATCTGACTAATGTCTAGTTTCAGAGGGAGTTATCCGATAAATTGTTTAATCCTTCAAAATTCTTTGAATTAGGCTGTGATTCTTAAGGTTTTGTGCTGTTACGCTAGTCAGATAAGTAGCATGTGAACTGTTTTTTGACTGTTTCTTCCTAGACTTGACCAGATAGAAGTAGCAGAGACTGAAGGGTGAGAAGCTTGAAGTGGAGCTAACAGTTGTATTTTTCCCAGAAAACATACTGCCATTTAAACTTGATTAAATGTATTGTGCTGTAGATAGAGCTTTTGATTATTCAAATACTGTATAATTAAAAAAAACATGTGAGCTGTTCAGTATCCCAAGTGCACTTCTCTACCATGCTGTAGCATAAAATTACTCTAATATTGAAATAAGAAAAGAAAATGAGGGGGGCATTGAATTGCAGGAGGAAATGTTGGACAAAGGCCAGCTGAAAAGGAGATGTTTGTTTTATCATTTTCTGTAATACTGGCAACTGATTTTTCTGCGGGTAATGTGGGATGAGTAAGGACATGTTATGTAAGGAGTTCAAGTTCTTTCTCAAGTGATAATTATTATTATGCTCCCTGTTTGCAGATACCAATGGCACGCACTAATCACTTCCTAACTTGCTACATTGGTACACAGCCAGATTCTGTCTTTCCAGACAAAGAAAAGATCGGTTAGAGGGTGATAGAGGCTGTCACACCAAGTCTACTGTATTTTCCAGTGTCTCGTTCAGAACAAGTTTGTACTACTATATAGACTATGTTCAGTGTTACATCACTGCTGATACTCAGTCATAGATTGCTTGTTACCTACAACATACTGGAGAAATCATTCCATGAAACACTGTTGTGCTGATTTGTTCTTTAAAAAAAAAATTTAGTAAGAATAATGTTTGTCACTGTGTATTTGTTTTGCATGACTCCTGAAGTAGCTGCTGTATGTTGTGAAGAAATTGGCTGTCATCTTTCTATTCGCTATATGGTAGCCTCTAGGGAATGCTGTAAATATAGTCTGAGGCTTTTTAAATGTGAAAACTCTTGGTCATGATGAAGTAGTGTAAAGTGAGTTTGGTTACATAAAAGACAAAGTTCACAAATATAAGAAGTGCTGTACCAGGTTCTACTTACTTGTTAGGGGTGGGGAAAGGAAAGGAAATGGCTAGTCTGAACAAGAGCTGAGACCTTCCTATGCAGATTGCTAGTGTCAAGGAACAGACCTGCATTTTGAGCTCAATATTTATTTTTCACAACTGATCTTCTGTCTTGTAAGGACATTGAGTTGTTGGAGCATGTCCAGAGAAGGGCAACAAAGCTGGTTAGGGGTCTGGAGCACAAGTCTGATGAGGAACAGCTGAGGGAACTGGGGTTGTTTAGTCTGGAGAAGAGGAGGCTGAGGGGAGACCTTATCACCCTCCACAACTGCCTGAAAGGAGGCTGTAGCAAGGTGGGTGTTGGTCTCTTCTCCCAGTTAAGAAGTGATAGGATGAGGGGAAATGGCCTCACGTTGCACCGGGGGAGGTTTAGATTAGATATTAGGAAAAATTTCTTCACGGAAAGGGTTGTCAGGCACTGGAAGGAACTGCCCAGGGAAGTGATTGAGTCCCCATCCCTGGAGGTATTTTAAAGATGGGTGGATGAGGTGCTTAGGGACATGGTTTAGTAGCGGACAGGTACAGTTGGACTCGATGATCTTAAAGGTCTTTTCCAGCCAAATGAAGTGATTCTATGACAGTGTGTTTGACTCGGTGTGTCAATTGGGTAACTTCTGGGTTGCTAAAACAGCTAGCAGACTCTCAAATGTCACTTGGGAAGCTCTTCTCATAGCAAACTAGTGCAGGGAAACAGCATTTACATGTAGCAAAAGTCACAAGCAAAATGCAGAAGAAAAAAATGTCCTCAGAAAATTAAGTTCACACACTTTCCTGCATAAGCTGTTACTGTAGCTGTGCATGTTGGATTGAGTTGATAATTTCATTAGTGTGTATTATGAAGCATGATTTTACCAAAGTGTGGATAAGAGACAAGAATATTCTTGATGGTTTTGTGGTGGGTTTTAGGTAGTTGCTCTCTGTCATTCAGAAGCAATTTGCTGGTTTATGTCAAAAATACAAAATTCAGTTTTCAGAAGAACATGCTTTAATTAATCTGTACTACTCAAATTTGAATTAGTCATCTGCATTAATGTATAGCTGCTAAATTGAAGGAAGAAACTATACTCATTTTCCCCATTTTAGACTTGAAGTGTTTCTGTAATTTGTTAAATGTTGTTTCATGTATTAAAACAAATGCCAACCACTTATGTTTCTCCAAAAATATCTTGATTTTAAAATAGCTTTTAGAATATGGAACTATTACAGAGATTCCAATTCAGACATGTGCCTTGGCTGTGAGTTCAGTCATCTTCTCAAATACCAGCCTGTGCTCATTTGCGCAGTTCCTCTCGAAACATTCTTAGTTTTGGCTGTTAAGACACCAAGAGGGAACCTCGTGAACATCCTACTGCTCTGCAAAACTCCAAGTTCATTCCATGTTTGTTTGTTTCTTGGGACTTTTTTTTCCCCCATGTTAAATTTATGTGGATAATTTCTATCACAGAATGGAAGAATTCTGGAGGAATAGTTACCTAGAAAGGGAAGGCACTGTGCTAAACACTGTCATTATGGTGTTTACACTAAATCCACAGTTTAAACTCTACCCTTTGTGAATTGACTATGCCTTTAATTGGCAGATCCAGCAGATGACTAGTCTTCCTGAGAGGAAGACATGTCCCAAGCAGGTACTTAGTAGGTTTGTTTTCCTTCTCAACCTGCATCTTCCCACATCCACTAGCACCAACACAAACATTGGATATGGTGATACTTTTATTCTGATCTTCTAGGTATCATGCACGCCTCTGACAAGGCACTTAGATCAGAAGGAGACTCTACGGCACCTGCATATATTCTGTAATTGACTGTGTGCAACAAAATGACAGTGGACTGATCAACAGATGCCTAGTTGGTGCTCCTGCTGCTGTCTTGAGGATACTTGGGTCTATTCTCTTACATGTCCAAGAGTGGGTTCCTGTTACATGTCAAGGAAAAGCAGAAGATACCAATTGTCAGTGACTTCATTGACAACTTTCACTATTGTGCTAAAAAAAACCTCACCACCCAAACCTCTTCATGAGACAGAATCTAGAGAAACTCAAAGCATCTTTCATGATAATGCTTTTTGTCATCTTCCCTAACAAGGTTCTCATTTCAAGGTCAATACTTGTGGTAAATCTTCTCAAACCCTTCTGATAGTTGCTGATAAAAGTAGCAAGTCTGGTATATCAAGGCAATAGAGAAAATACACAACTTCTGTGATTTTTGAGGGCCTATGGGTGATACTTTTATTGCTTTCTTAAATACATGCATCTTAATAGAGGAGGATCAGGTTATAGAACTTCTAAACAGATTGGATGTGCACATGCCTATTGGACCTGATGGGATGCATCCACAACTGCTGAGGCAGCTGGACAATGTCACTGCACTGCCACTCTATCTTTGAAAGCTCATTGTGATGGATGGTGTTTCCTGAGGACTGGAGGACAGCAAATGTCAGTCCTGTTTTCAAGAAGTACAAAAAAGAGGATCTGAGGAGCTGTGGGCCAGTCAGCTTTGTCTCAATCCTTGTGAACCTGATGGAGCAAATAATCCTGGAAACCATTACAAAACACATGAAGGACAAAGCGTGGCTGGGAGTACGTAAGATGGATTTATGAAGGGGAAGTCATGCCTGACTAACTTGATAGCCTTCTATGACAAAATGTCTTCCTCAGTGGGCAGGGGGAGAGCAATTGATACTGTTTATCTTGACTTTAAGGCTTTTGATACTGTCTCCCATAACACAGACAAGCTGTTGAAGTATAGCTTAGTAGACAGTAAGTTAGACTCAAAACTAGCTGAACTGCCAGGCTCAGGGTTGTGATCAGCAGTGTGAAGTCCTACTAGTGTGCCCAGGCTTTTAACTCTGGGGCTGTGCGTATGTAACGTCTTCGTTAATGACCTGGTTGATGGGGCAGAGTGTACCCCTCAACAACCTTGCAGATGATACAAAAGTGTGAGGAGTGGCTGATGCATGAGAAGATTGGGCTGGAAAAATGGGCTGAAAGGAAGCTTTAACAAAGGGAAACACCAGGTTCTGCATGTTAGGAGGAATAACTCCATGCCCTAATATAGGCTGGGGACTGACCAGCTGGAAAGCGGCTTTGCAGACAGCAAACTGAACATGAGCCAGCAATATAACCTGCAGCAAAGAAGGTCAACAGTACTTTGGCTGCATTGGTAAGTGTACCACAGCAAGGTGGTCCTCAGCCCTGGTGAGACATCTGGAGTGCTGGGTCTAGTTCTCAGCTCCCCTGTATGAGAGCCACATGGACATACTGAGGAGAGTCCAGAGAAAGGCCATGATGTTGACAAAAGGACTGGAGTCTCTGGCATATGAGGAGAGGCTGAAAGCTAGGATTGTTCAGCCTGGAGAAGAGAAGGCTCAGGTGAGTTCTTACATGTATGAATACCTAAAGTCAAGAGTGGGGGGGAAAAAAAAGCCAGATGCTTCTCATTGGTGCCCAGTGAACAGACAAGGTGTTATGTGCACAGTTTAAAATACAAGGGAATATTTGAGTAAAAGAAAAGACACTCTTGTGACTTTTGTCATAGGGGTTGTCAAACATGGGAACAGGTTGTTCAGAGAGGTAGTGGAGTTGTCATCCTTGGAGATGGGGACTGCATGTGGCCAGGAGTAACCTGCTTCAGCTGACCCTGTTCTGTAAAGGGGATTTGGACTAGGCAGTCTGTAGAGCTCTCTTCCAGCCTTCTGTGATAGTAGCCTACTGGGTTTCACCTTCAAGTCGAGGACCAGCTTGTAGCCATTGACTTGCTAGCCAATGAGCTGGTCTGCAGCTGGTACTTAAGTACTGGGACAAGTCCATTTTATGGAAGTCTGGCAACACTTAGATCCTATAGCAAACAGGGCAGGAAGGCACAATAGAGACAGACGTACCTGTATACATGAGCACCTATATACAGAAGCATTGAGATCCGTAATCTGGATACTGTGATTTGGAATCTTTAGTTGTGATTTTTGTATCTGTTTAACACTATAGCCCTCCTAATCCCTAGAATTTCTTGTTTCTACCTTCTCAGACTATTCACAGAGGGAAAACCAGGCACTTGTCACAGAACATGCCTTTTAGAAATGGGATAACTTAACAGGTGAATAACTGCAGACTTGCCTTAGTTTAAATGCGAGTACATGCATGGTTCACCAAATGTCAAGTGAAGCATCTATAACTGCTGCATCAGGGTAGGCACTTGCCAGAAGAGCAGGTTGGTTGTTCAAGAGTGAAATGGGGTTAGGCTATAAATATGAAGGGATCTAATCATTGCTTCAGTACAGTCTTCATCCATCATTCTTGATTTTGGAGCTCTCAGAAGTGGCACATATAGCATCCCTCTTTATTTCTGTGATGTCCCAGAGTGCAAATTCTAGTAGACAATGTAATAGTTGTGTGTTTGATGTTTTGTCAGTGATATCTGCTTGTAGTCTCAAGTAAAGAGAAAGCCGTGTAAAGAATACTTTAAAATTCTTTGAAATTGGCTGTCACTTGGCTAAGCTGTTGATGTAGATGTTCACTGAAGCTGAGTTTGCCCTCATCTAGTTGGTGAAGGAAAAGTGGAGGAAGAGATACCAATAAAATTCTAGTAGAGTCATAATTGCCTCCAGATTATTTCTCAGGTCAGATAGCTCATGTTCACCTTGAGTAGTTGCCTGCTGATGGAGACAGTTTGTTGCAGCAAACCTGCTGATGTTTGTAATGTTATACTGCAGGGACTATTGGTGTGATGCTGGTGGGGTCAGTGTGTGCTGTTTCTTGACCTCCTGTGGTAGGTAACACAAAACTGTTCAGAGGTGCTCAGTGGAGCTTGACAAATGATGTACACTTGAGGTTGTTTTTTTTTTACTGACAAGATACTTGCTTTCCTCTAGAACTTTGAAATGCTACCTAAACAAAACATGGCTTTAAAAAGTGTGAATGTAGTGGAATCTTTTACTTATGGTTGATACTCCTAAAATTGCCTGAAAAGCTTCATTTTCGTGATTTGTGGAGCCTTATGGAATAACCATTTAAAGTACTGCTACATGGATGAAAGGTTTTGAAATATGACTTTTATTTATGTGCTAAGAAACATGGAATGTTTACAAGGAAAATGTCTCAATACAGTCTGTACATTAAATACTTTGATTTGGGTGTCTTAATCCTTTTCTCTGGTATAGGAGACTGTCTAGCTACTGGGCTCTTCCTCTTTCATGCTACAAGTGGGTTTATAGTTTTTATTCTTTGCTTAGTGCTTTAGTTTCTGAAGTTACTATTAAAAAGTGGATATCGGCAAAACAGCCATTCTCCTTGAGTTTTCTATAATGCTAAACCTTTAATTTAAAAAGCCTGCTATGTGGCATGGAGGACTATTCATTTTTTATCAGGCTTCTTTTAGTTTCTAAATAGCAAGTATGCTTGGCTATTTAAACTACTTTTGTCATGTTGATGTCTTTGTACTTGAATAAAATTCATTTAGCTGGCACAATACATATGCTATTGGGAAGCAGCTGTAGTCTTTTTGGCATATTCAGGAAGCAAAAACTTGTGTTTAGGAGCGCCACTGCATTATTGTGAGTTTTGTTGTTCATGCGAAGTTCCTGTTCAGGGTGAAAGCAGTTGTGGCTCTTGGCAGAATGTTTCTGCTGGAAGCTAATAACCTGAAGTATAAGCAATTTCATGGGATATGGTAATTTTCACATTCTGTAAGCTGCTGTCCAGGTGTGTTAGAAATAACTGAACAGCCTTATTTGTTACTATTCCTCACAAGAGGGATCTTCAAATGCTACCCTGGCTTCCCCCCCAAAAAGTTCTCTTTGTGCTTGAGCAATATTCAGAAATACTCTTTGGTTCCCCGTATGTACTTGTCTCTATATTGAAGAGATAAAAATCCAAAGAGTGAAGATCTTCAATTAGTCAACATCAAGGTTTGCGTCGATTGTGTTGCAGGTGCGTTGGTTGATTCCATTGAAGCTGGACATTAGTGCACATGTGCCCTTTTTCTGAGTAACTAAAAACATGGAGACTGTGAGGAAATACTGGATGAGAGAAAATGGCTGGAAGAAACATCAGAAACAACAGTCTCAAAAAAAGGTGTAAGACTGTCTACACAGGAAGGTAGGCTGTCTCCAGTGAAGATCTTTCTTTAACCCTTTCAGGAAAGAAGGCATTTTCCCTCCTTGATGTGGAAAGCTAAAGGAATTTAAAACAAGTTGTGAGTGTTTTTGCAGTTAGGTGCCCTCTGTGAGCTATTGGTGAGCTATGTAAGGAAGTGAAAAACATTAGTTCCACTAGGAATCTCTCTACATTTTAAGAAATAACAACTCTGTAAGATCAGCCAAGGACAGCCTTTTTGTTCATACTGACTCTGTCAGTTCAAGTTTTAAAGTAGCATCTCTGAGTTAAAATTCCAGGAGTGGAAATCTGGTAAGTGGACTTGCACAGGATCTGGTTAACAACTGGTACATTCATAGCAAAAGATAGCATTTCTGCTGTATTACTGTATCTTAAGGAGGAGTAAGGAAACTTTAAAATAAGTGGAGGAAGGAGGAGTATGAGAAACTTCATTGTAGGTACTGCCAGGATAGGATGCTTCTACTTTGTATTGAGAATGGGTAGTGCAAAACATGTTGATGGCTGATAATTTGTGTCCCTGAGGTAACATGTAAGCTGAGAGCTGACAGGTGTAGCAGCTGATGTACAAACTACTTAATCAACAGAGCTTTTTTAGTCTTGAGTGGTCTACATGGGGAATAGCTGCTTCAAATACCCATCTGAAGACCCACAAGAAGTGCTCTCATGTCTCTGCTCATAGTTGCTCCTACTGATGCTCTGCTCATATGAAATTGTTTTCTTTTGTGCAGTCCTCGAACTTGTCCAAAAGCTTTAAAACCAACCAGTTGCTCATTAAATTAGTTATTTAATGACCACAGTAACATCTTCGAGCATTGGTTTGCTCTGAACTTGTTTTCTTATGAGTGTCTTAAAGCTTCTAGTACGAACATGTATTGCTGTTGTTAACTTACTCCACTGTGTCACTTTTATTACAATTGTTAGGAGTAACAGTAAAACTAGAAAGTCAAGTGCTCTAAAATAAAGAAGAATATTTTTCTGAATGTGTTTACTTACTGTGGTGTAATGCAAACTTTTTGTTTGGCAGTTCTCATATTCTGGGGCTAATGTCACACCTCAAGTTACTAGTCATGATACGGTACAATAAAGAGGGGAAGTATTGCCCATATTTCACACAATTAAAACAGACAGCAAGATGTCAAGGCCAAATTCTGCAGGCATTGATCATATAGTTACGGTTTCAGGTATGTTTATCTTCAGAAGCGTTCACTGACCTCAGTTGATATGGAATGCTCAGCATGATAGAAAATCTGGTTCTGGCTGTTTTAAGGCAATATGAAAATGAAAGCAAAAATCTGTTTTGTGGTGTCAGTACTTTCATAGAACATTATGCCATCTCTTTCCCATTTCATTTACTCTCTGGTGTATGTTAAATGAGTCTAGTGCTCTTCAGGAAAAAATGTAAAACAAGATAATCTATATCGTGTTGCTTGGTATCTATTTCTATCACTCTAGAGCAGCTCCTTGATTTGTACCTTACAGCCTGTTGTCTTTAGTGTAATTCAGGCTGTGGCTGCTGTTAGAACAAAAGTCTGAGCTAGCCAGTCATGTCTGAATTCTAGTGGTGTTTTTCTTCCATACTACTGGTATCAAGAAAATGTCAGTTGTTTGTAACTTACCAGATATTTGCAGTTCACTATTAAGTGTAGATAAATTTGGGGTGGAGCAAATTAAAAAAAAAAGGTAAGCTTCAGATCTCCAGTCCTCCATGTGAAGTGTTCTCCTAGCACAACTTTCCGATTTATGACTAATGGTAAGAATGTTTCATAAGGCTCCATCATGTCTGTAACAGTATGTCTGGGGAAAAATAATATCCCATTTATAGTCTGTTTATCCTTTTGGGCTTATTCCTAGATGAAAGATATCCAATACATTTAAGCAATGTGCTTTTTCTAAAGGTGCCCCTCTGTGTATTTGGAAATAGCGGATAAATGATTAGGCTTCTCTAAATTATATGCAGTAGTAGACTGGCATGTTCACTTTCTACAGCTTATTTTGAAAATGCAGTGAAAGGTCAGAATTTGGAAGCGTAAAATCAGAAAAGGCACTTAAAAACCAAGCCTTTAATAGTCTTTTGTGCAGTTCCTAGGTTTTCATTTTAATTGTGTTGTACATACTACAGCTTGACTGCTGTCGGGGAGTTTTCCTGGAACGTTTAGTCTGTTCTGAGTCTGGTATTGCTGTCCTACTGAACTTTAGGTTCCTGCACAGAAGTTTTCTAAATTGTGTAACTTCTCATTAACAGTTTTGTAAACTGCTAATCTGTGTTAGCTTTCACTTCCAAAAAAGATAGCCTATATAGAAATGTGACATAAACATCATAGTCAAATGAGTTAACATTGAGGATACAGCTGAATGCTAATGTTCATACTTCAAAGTGTTCTGTAGCTTTACTATAGGCAGTATATTTACTGCATCTATAGCCAATACACATTTTCATTGCAGTTTCCTTCAGTTTTTGAGGGAAGTTAAACTCAATATTATATTGATAATGTAGCTGGATGTGTAGCTGAATCTGAAATATGATTCAATTCCTCCAGTCACACTCTTATTGTCTGAATGGAAAGATACTACATTTTACGGAAAAGATTTGAGCGATTCTGACAGATCCCAGCAACTTTTAAGCTAAGACCTCACTTCCAAGTCTGTCTGAATCCTGCATTTTTCCATCCTAAATAGATGCCTGAACAGTTTGTTTATAAAGATATTCAGGAGTATTGCTTTTAAAATAACTTCTAAGGAGTTGTTTGAATACTCAGCTTGTTACATCTGAAGCACTTAAGATTCATGGCTGGCTCTTGTATTTATAGTTATCCTATTTAAAGTTTGTTTTGTTTAACATGAGACTGATCTTGCACTTCCAAACCTGTTCTGCAGCTCCAAAGGAGCTTGTGCAGTTGTACTTTCAGTGTGTAAACATGCACGTGCCAGACCTTTGCAAAGCAGCAGTGAATTCTTTAGTGAAGAATGTTCTTCTTGTGACTTGTTTGCCATTCTGCGTGAGTAGTCTGTTCTTTGCAAAGCTGCTGTACCGAGCAGCTTTCCCCTAGTTGAGAGTTCTCTTCTCTAAGTAGAACTTGGAAGTGCAAACCCTGTTACATATGGGACAGTCGTTCTGTGTCTTTGACAGTCTGACAAAGACAATCTTTCCAGTGCAGATGTTCCAGGTTAAAAACTGGTTAATGCAGTCACATATGGCTGAAGTGTTGCACGGTTCAGTCAAAATTACAAAACAATTGCAATGTTTATCAAATGCTACTTGACTATAAACTTTCCAGTTTATATGCTGTACATAGCATGCCCTAAAAAAGAAATAATGCTGTTTCAGCAGAGCAAGTGTACAAAATACCACATTACAAGTTACTTTTTGAATGACAAACACAAACTAAACTCGTTTAGATAAATGGAGGAAGCTTTTTCTTCTGGAGTTTAGTACTTCAAATAGCTTGTGTGTTCATTGGTGGTATTGATGCTAGAAAAAAAAGTATCACTTGTTTTATTTCAGGGGGAGCAGCAATGGACAGCAACAGTAATCTTGGCTTACACAGCAGGTTAGCATTATCTTGAGATACTAAATCAGAGTAGGATTTGATTGTGTATACAGTCAAGTGTGTACAGATTACATACCCACTTACTGCAATGCAGCTGTACTGTTCAGGAAGACATGCAGTTTACTAGCAATGATACGTATCGCAAGGCACACCTCCAAACCTAATCCAGGGCAAAAAGGAGCTCCAGTTGCGCTTGATTTTTAGCAAATTTTAAATTCTGAATGTATCTTTCAAACACAAAATACATCCAATGCAGTGTAAGTGATTACAAGTCCTTAGCTGTAAGGAATTAAGTGTAAGTAAAAATCTAAAAGCTAATAAAGCTCTTGTATCTTATTCTATGAAAATATACAATAAACCAAAATGCATGAACATCCTTAGAATGTAGATCAGCTCTAAAGAAACATACCTTAATAGAAGGCTACTTTCTCTACTGCTTAAAAAGCATGTAACTGATTTCTGAGATGGTCAGGGAAAAAAGAGAATGTATAACTTCACAGGGTTGTGAGGTGGGTGGGGGTTGGTTTTTTTGCTTTTTATTGTTTGGTTTAAAATACAGCACTGCAGGATTAATGCTTTGGCTAGCCAGTCCTTAAAAGCTGGTAGCTCTTTGGTGAAATTCCTGAGAATTATGTCTGCTTCGCCACCACACACTGAGAAATGCTGAAGTTAGTGACTAACTATGATACCATAGGATTAGCTTTATAGAAAAGTAAATAATAAAAATTTTGCACTAGCTGGGTCAAGTTGGCCAGTTGCAAGCTGACTGGAAAGGTGATTTTAGCAGATCCTTGAAGTTGACTGTAGAATACACTGAAAGGGGGTGCAAGATTCTGTGCAGCTGCTTAGCAAACTAGATTTGGATGAAAACCTGCTGATTTTTTTTTTCTTGGCAGTTGACTCTCATTTAGGTCAGTTTGAAATGACTGTGGAACTTCCTTTTAGATGTGTTTTACTTCAAGTGAGAGATTTTTTTGTCTTGCCCTGTGTATGCATGAGTGTATGCACACATTTAATGGTGCTTTTCTTAAGGAAGCAAGAGTGAGTATTGATGGGTGAATTGAATAAATTCAAAAATAGAGATGCACCTACATCTGAACTGCTGTTTAGTTTCAAAGCAACACTTTCATTGGGTCTAATACAAAAATAGCAAAGCTTCTTACAGAAATAAGCTTGGCATCTGTATATGTCAGAGATATAAGAAATTTAAGGAGACTTATACTAAGTAGAAGGCTGCTTGTCATGTTTCTACTTTCATGGCATGAGGTGGTAAAATAACTATTAATTGATTGTGATTTTTATTGCATTCAGATGTTAGCCATATACTAAAATGTAAGCAATGGAAATTCTCTGTATGAGGCTGAATAGCCTTTCACAATTGGAGTAATTTGAGTAGTGTCTATGGGCTTGTTCTGTGGTTCATACCTCGTTGGATGGGGTAAATCTGTATCAGCCATACGAGTTGTGGAGCAGAAACTTTTCAAGTGAGACTGTTGGATGGGGTAAATCTGTATCAGCCATACAACGAGTTGTGGAGCAGAAACTTTTCAAGTGAGACTAAGGAAGCTGTTGCATGTAAGTTAGTATATAGCTGCCTTGAGTAAAAAATGGAAATACTCAGTCACTTGTATACCCCACACCTTTTCCTTTTTACACTGATAAAATCAGAATGTCAATATCTTATGTTTCAAAGTAGCTAGATGGGACATTTTTTAAATAATGGAGGAACATTGCTTTTAAAAAATCCCCAAATCAACCAATGTGAGCCTTGCTGAGGAGATTTTTTTTTGGTTCTTCTGTGAACTGTGTAAGCTTATAAATGTTGTGATCTTAGATATTCTTTTAGTTAAATTTATAGTAAGCCATAGGAAATGAAACTTCTTTAGGTGGCTGCCCATATACACCTTCCTGTGTAGATACTCTGGAAGAGGCTGAACTCAGACCTTTTGTGCAGTGCAAGTGTGCCAGCTGGCTCATGTGTTTGGCATGCTCTGTTCTTTGCTGCTTCGATAAAAAGCACATCTCGATTCATGCCAATCACCTCTTGGCTGTAGAGGAGGATGCTTCTTGTCTTTGTTGGGCTGTAGGAAAGCCTTTTTTCTAATACGTAGCTGCCCTCTTCCCCATCCTCCCTCCCTCCTTTTTCCCTGATGTGGTTAGCTGAATTTATGACCTTCTTTATTTTTGAGTCTATTGGCAGCTTCTTTATTTGAAACTTCCTTCCCATTAGTATTTCCATCCAGAAAGGTACAGTCAGAGCGTCCTCGATTGAAATACTGTTAATCATGTGATGAGGCTGTGCTAGATACAACAGATCATCAGAAGTGTGGCTCTGCTACCATTCATTACTATTTTTTTCAGGCCTGAAAGATCACATCTAAGCGGCTGCATTTATAGAGATAGGGACTTCAGGTTGCAAATTCACCACATGGGTAGAGCTTAACTGGCTCTGAACCCAGGATCCTCTTGTAGAGTGTCTCTAGAGACCTAGAGAAGGGGGTGCAAGTTCCTTGCCAAGCTGTATGTCTGTCTCATCTATCACAAGTAATCAAGTAACCCTGTTCAGAGAGGCTGTGAAGGTGCCTCTGTGATCAAAGGGAGTTTTGAAACAGAATTACTCAAAAAATACTATTTTGAAGATGTTCTTGTTTGTGCTTGGTTTTAGTGCTGTTTCTGGGGAAGGTTCTGTTTAGAATGGTGTGGAGAGCATAGCATCAAAAGAAAAGCGAGGAACCAATTCCTCTTTATTTTGTGGGTTCAGCTCCCCAGCTTTCAGCTCTGTGTGGCCTGGTTTTGTGTGTGTGCGAGAGATTACCCCTGTCTCAGACATGGACTGATAATGGAGACAACTGAAGAAAGGGGTGGATTAGTACTGTTATTGTGTGCCACAGACCAGCCACAAGCCCTGTTAAAAATGTTGTCATCAAAGGCCTTCTCCAGAACTCTGAGCCAGCAACTGCTTTCTGGTTTTTTCTTAACTTGTTTTGTACTAAGTTGGTAAATATTTTTAGAGTCCATTGATACCACTTCTGCATGTTGTGAGCAACTTCTTATCGCTCTCTTAGATAACTTCATCATAGCGAAGACTTCAAGTATTGACATAGTACTCTTACAGGCTGTTTTTATTGTTGCTTCTCCATTTCCCATGAGGCATTTAGAATAGTGCTTCATGGTATCTACAGGATACTTCTTTCTGTCTTGTGAAAGATACTCCTAATAATTTGGCCACAAGAACTTTATCTGTTAACCTCCGCACGGTTTTCTTCTGGCCCAAGGAAAACACTTTGCCAGGGCTGCTGTTGAAAGGCTTAGTTTATCATTTGATCTGTAGGTATCCCATCTTTTCTAGATGATGACTGTTTCAAAGTTGCACAACAGCAATTTCCTTTGGGTAGTCTGTAAAAAAACCAATTGGCAAATGGTTTCTAGATACTTTGGAAAGTATGACTTTTTTTCAATTTGTCACACAAACATAAGGATTTTTACCAAGTCTTGAGGATGCCTTTTCTGCTGTGCTGAAAAAGTGGTGTCACAAACTCAACTCCACCCCATTCTCCTGAATACTGTTCTTGCTCAGGGAACCAGAAAGCTTTGTTCAAGTACTGCTACTTAAAATACTGGTGATGGGAAATACTGTCAAAATTCAGTTGTGCTTTGAGGTGAAAAAAATGAATTGATTTATTCAGCTTTGAGATGTACTTTTCTGCTATTAAAGTGGAATTCTTGCATCTTTAGGAGGTTGGAGTTTTTTTCCAAATACATACTCATCTGATTCAGAGATGTTTGATTTGTTGATGGCAAATCATGTGGTGCTTTGGGATCAGCTTCTGTGACCTGCAGGGCCACTGATGTCTGCACCATGCACACCACTTGCAAGAAACAAGTTTTCTTCAGGAAACAAACTACTGTGGAGAATTCTCTATTTAAGAAAAAAGGTTGTTCAATTCCAAGTTTCAAGGACAGATAGCATAACCTTTCTTTGAAGGGCAAGAACACATGCTTTTTTTTTTTTTCTTTTCCTGTGTGCATTCTTTCACCTTAAATAAAAATGCAACATGCAGAAATATTGCTTTGGCAGGTTTGTTTTTGCAGTCCTTCTCCCACTCTAGATCTTCAGAACCAGCTGAGAAATCAAGCTTCCCATGAAGACTGCCCATGTTGAACTTTGAATCTTAAGAAAATGCAGCTGTCTGACATTTGAGCCAAATTGTCAGATTCCAGAATTGAGAACCTCTGTCTTAAGAAACATCCCATTTCATTTCCAGCACAGACAACCTTCATCCTGTGGAAGATGAGCTAGTTCATGAAGGGTATCCCCTTCCACCTGCTATTTTCCCTCTGTCTTTCAGGCCCTTTTGTAGTAGACATCTTTCTGCTAGAACAGCAGAAGTTCTTTATCAATGTTAGAGAAGGTGTTTCTGTGAAATTAGTCACTTATTTTGGAGGCGGAGGGAGAAAAGTTTGGCAGCAAGCCATCCCCCTCCTCAGGAAGGGCTGTGGTAGTCTTTAAAATTGTTTGCAAACTGAAGTTCATAAAGGTAATGCTCCATATAACAACTGCCTCTGAGATGAAGGGATCACCTGTATAGAATATACCTGATACCTGGGCCAAAATACAGTTAGTGTTTGAACTTTGAGGCTGCTAACTGTTTGGAAGATATCTGCTTGGTGATACCAAGGCAGTTCTGACTCCTGGATGTTTACACATCATCTTCCTGCAAACGAAGGTTTTGTGTGTTGCTGCTGTATTGGGTGTCTCAAAGGAGGTGTGTGTTTGTGTGAGCCTGTGTTTGTGTAGATGGGGAAGCAGCACCCACACTTCCAGCTCTGTTTTTTCTAGACTGAAGTACTGATACTAGATGGCTTTTGAATATAGAATGATCCCTCTCTGTCATCCTTTTCTTACAGTTGATAATTCAAGAGCTTTCTGAGACAGATGAATCTGAGTAGGTGAGATCCTTGTGAAATTTCTATTTATTTTTTATACCCATCTGCTGTAATTACTGAGATGTCAATAACCAGAAGCTTCTTGAGAGAAGCCTCATTGGGTCACCTCCTGGAAGCTGAAGAATTGTTGGCTAACCTTTTTTCCCTCTAGCCCTTTGTTAGAAGGTTTTGAAAGGGATTAGCCGGAGTGTTCCCACATGGAGAAGTCTTCAGCTCTGTCACGGGGTTCTCAAACTTGTAGTATTCATTGAATTCTGCTTAAAGAACAAGGTGTGGTTTGAGACACTGAAATTTGTGAAGGTTGTAGACTTGACACAGAGGTTGGGCTATTTTCTGAGACAGCAACATCTTTTTCTTAAAGACACCAGTTGCTCTTTTGGAATGGGTTGCAGTGGACTGTGCAGCTGCTTGAAGGGGAAGAAAAAGTTATTCTCATTAAAGCAACTGAATAATGAAAATTATTCTGGATGCAGTAGAGAACTGTGACTAGCTAGTCTTTAAAAAGTTTCAGTTCTGTTTAAAAGAAAAAAAACTCAAACAAATATGCTAATACTTAGCTTCTGGTATGTGAGATTATTAGGCATTCCATAAGGAAACAGTCAAAGTGTAAAGTGTCAGTCATCTTCTGCGTGGTAATTCCCAGAAGTGATCCCTTTGCGTGGTGGTGGTCCGTTTTAGTGATTTTAATGCCACTCTGCACATAGTTGTGCCATGTAATGTGTGATCTTGTTCCTGTCTGCTGTTGTCTTACTCTTCCCCACTGTTGTGTATCCTTTTTCAATGCTGATGGTGTTCAAGGCAAGATAATGGACCCCTTGTCTGTGTCTAACTAGTGTAAATATCTGTGAATTTTGTGGCACTTAATTTTTTTTTTTTATAAAAGCACATACTAGAGAACATATTTCTAAAGCATTTTTGGGATTTGTCTGAAGATTCTTCTGCACTAATGCATAACTGAATTTTCTTAAGATGACCATTGCATCTATATCTACAGGTCAGTAACATATATTTTCCTGTTTGAGTGGCTTTATAGATGCACCTTGAAACTTTGTCTCAGTAGCAGTATTCAAACTTTCCCTTTTGGTTGTTTGCCTTTTGAGAACAGTGCTGATAATACTAAGCGTGTTCTTAGGAATTCAAGAGGCAGGGACTCAAACCTGTGCCAAACATTAAACATACTTACTGCTTCTGAAACTGCCTACAGTAGCTTTGAGTCTGTTTGTGCACTGGAAGTGCTGGTAACTCATTTATAATGGCAGCAACTGAAAAAAATACTTAAATGTAGTGATTGACTGATAAATTAACAAGCTGAATCCTTTTAAAAAAAAAAAGGTATTGACACAGCTTAAGTCTGACCACTACATAGTACGTTACAATATATGATTGGTATTGATAATTTAGTTCCTTTTCTTGCAGTTCTTTCATTGAAGAAGGAAATACAGTATCAGTGTTTTAAAGCTTGTCACTGAAACGGAAGTCTATTACAAAATATTTTGCCCAACTGCTGTAATAATAGGATACACAATTAGTTTAGTAATTTAACTTCCATAGTAATAAACCTGAGAGTTTGAGCCTTTTTATTTGGAAAATTTGCATCCCTGTTTTGTGCTAGTGGGCTGTTGATTTCATCTTCCATTATGTGTTTAGCTCACCTTTGTAACGTATGTTTCTTAAAAACCTTTCTGTATTGCTTTTCTCTTTACTTCTATTCCTTTGTTATTCCATTAAACTTGCCTCCTATATAGAGTATAGAGGAAAAAATTAAACTAGGATTCAGGTTACTGTAGCCCTGACGTTCCATTTTGGATCCCCATATGATTGTTCTTATCTTTGACAGTCTTCTTTTGGCCTTTGTCTAAAGAAAAATTTCCATAGCAGGAGTCACTTGGTATATGACCTAGCATGCAGCACAGATTTCCATTTAATGACTGACCCGTAGCTGCCACTGTAATAGCTACAAGTGATGATGACTAGAATTCTTCTATCATCCATTTACCTGGAAAACAATAATTTTCCCTTAGGCTGTCCTTTACAAAAGAGGACACAAAATATTACTCAGTATAATCAGATAAGTAAAAACTAATGCTTACAGGAAAAAGCAATTCAGAATTGGTGTTCAAGTGAATTGTGCTTCTGTTGCTTACAATTTAAGAAGAATTAAGATGTGTATGCATGATATTTATTCCAGTCTCAGTATTTCTCAAACACTCATTTTATGGCATTTACTCAGTTTACTTATGAAATCCTTTCCACTGGAAATAAACTGCACAGGAATGGGAAAAAAAGACCATTTAGGCCTTTGTGGAGTCTTTAAGTAGTACAGAGTGTGGAAGACGCTTTCTTAACTTTCAAAATCATTACACTTGACAAGAATCAGTACTGGTTTGTGAGCACGTGCAATTTTAATCTTTACCTAAGGTATAGAAGGGAAAACGAGAACTTCACTTGTCTGTGCTAATAGGGCAGGCTAAATTCCCTTCTTGGATTCATGCTTCTTAGCTCATTGTTCTTTTGTAATGAAGTTAAAGTTGTAAGTAGTGACCTATGAAATTGTTTGAGGTTTGAATTTTGATTATTTAAGAGGCCTCTGAAACTGGTGGCCTCAGTTCCAGAATTGGCTCCATTCTTGTCACAACAAAACCTGACACTTGTTGATGCTTTTGAAACATCTTAAGCTTTTTCAGATCCATGGCAAGGGAATAACTGAAACTTTTTTCCCTAGAATAATACCATTTGAAGTTAACTCGTGATCAGTATAATGGTATTTCAGGATACCTCAGCTTGATTTTTAGAAAATGTAAAATGATCTTTATGAAGAATGCTGTAGTATTTAGAAATAGTAGAAATATTACTGCCTTTAAGATGGCAGTGGTGACTCTCGAATATAGAGGTAATAGATGGTAGTAAATCCAAGAGACAGATTTTACTGCTAAATTTGCAGTTAATATGGACACAGAAATTAGGGTTCATGTTTCCACATCATTTGTTCACTGAAGCAGCACATGAGCCTGGAATTATTTTCCTAAGTTACTAGTGAGAGACTGAAGCATAAGAATAAAAAGGGAGGGAAAAGATTCCAAGTAGTCATGGGAAACAAAAATACTGTCATTCTCATCAAGAATGTCTGCAGTAACCTAACTGCCTGATTTGCATTACTTCTGTAGCTGTTCTGGTCACTGAATACTTGTTTCCAAATGTGGTGTTCAAAACAATTTTCAGAATGACGGTTCCAATGCAGTTCCTTGGACTGTACAAGTCAAAACCACTGCAGAGTTCTGAATTCGGAAGAACTTAGCATCTTCTAAAAAATGGTACAGTTTGGTATTCTTCATCACTTCAGGATCGGAGGATTTGATTTCACTGTTGCTGTAAGCTGGTTGAAGACCCTCCTGCTAGGAAGAGAGGCTTTCTTACTGCCTCGCTGCCCCAGGTCTGTCCACTGCCAGCTCCCCTTGATGGTGGAACTGGTAATTGGGCATCTGTACGCTGAGGTGGAGCAGGGAGTAAGTCACTTGTAAGCCTAGATACAGCCACTAGCACTGACCCAAAGCGGGGACCAGGCATGTGTGGCTTGGAGATGGTGGCACCATTCTTTTTGGTGGCAGCATAGTCTTTGTCCAGCTGTGAAGCTATTCTCCAAGTGTGCAGCAGTGGAAGAAATTACACATAGAGGGGGGTGGTGGGTGGTGTGTGTTTATTAAAGAAATGAAGGGGTCTTTCTGCTTTTACACAGTTCACTTGCAGTCTAGCAAAGCTGGCTGGTCTCAAAGGAGTTTGAGTCTACTAACAGCCAGGTAAGAATAGCTTTGGGAATAGTTGGAATTTGCAGTGAAAAGCATCACGGAAATAGCACTGTTGCACATATATGCTGCAAGCCTACTACCTGAAGCAGCTGCTTACTTTGGCATTTCAACTCACTTTAGATAAGAGAATCTTTAAAGGTTTTCTGAGATTGTTGAAGGCTTCTTTTAGTAAATAGGTATCTGAGGCCAGAGAGCAGCCTAATGCATTTATTTGCCTTTGTCCATTTACTTGTGACTTTTTTACATTCCTTTGCCACTCTAGTTATTTAAAGTCTAGTAACACTGTATTATATTTGATGAGATTTTGCTACCAGTAACCATTTCTTAGGAGATCTGCCCAGAGCTTTCCAGAGTATGTGTGTTTATATGTTCTATTACACTTTTGAGACATCTACACTGGTGTGTATGACTTGGGTGTGTCACCTTCTGCTTTCTTTGAAACAAAATATTTGGCATTTCTTGCCTATTGTGCTGAATTAGATTAAATAAAGTAGTATCCTTCAAACTGTATACTTTGACCTTCTAGATCAAGGTTTGTTCCCTTCTGTTCCTTTCTGAAAGAGTATCTTGAAGTGGATGCATGCTTTGTAAAATCCTGCTTTTTAAAATTTTGCTGTCTCTGATATTTTTTATTTTACTCTGGCAACCAACTTTTTTAATATAGGATCATCTTACTTTTAATTATTGAGGTTTTAGGTTTTTACTGTCTGTAGGTTTCACCTAATTGGTGAATGTAGCCATTATCCTGCTATGCTTACAGTCAGATCTTAATTTTTAAGTCCCCTCTGTGGTTTTGGCATATTTACGTAGATCACGCATCTGTCTGTCTTTATTGGTTTTGTTTCCTTAAGAGGTTGGTTACTTGCTGGATATGGCAGGCATGTTTAGAATGTACCTACAAAACAGGTTGAGCATTTCATAAAATGCTTAGAAATACTATGTGGCACTTAGAAGCCATGGACCTGGTGCTGGGGTAGTTCATTGTCATGAAATGCACAGAAACAAATATTTGTATAGTGTGAGTTCAAAACTGTATGGGTGAGTTTTGGGTCTTCAACCTTGGAATGAACCGCAGTGTTGTTGACAAGGTCTGACTTCAGAAAGTATTAGCCTCAAATCAATCAATACGTAGATTTTTATGTAAAAAGATGCATCCTGTATTCTAGGCAACAATACCTTTTTAACAACAACAACAAAAATCTTTAATAGTACATATCAGCCTGCCAGAAAACCATGGAAGTCTTTTCTGTATCTTCACTGTTATGGGAAGTTCATGCAGAGTGTTTCCGAAGCACCTTTCTTTGGGTGGCTCAGTTTGGACACTTAAAAACTAATAGCATAAATAAAAATTCCAAAATACAGCTTAAAAGGGATAAAAATCAAATGTGCTTGATTTCTTTCCGCTGTAAGCTGCCTAACATTACACCTGTTTCCCTGCCATATCACTAGTTAAAGTGGGTCATCAAAGGTAGCTTGTGAAAGGTGAAGTAAACTGTATGAGGATACATCCCATTTTTTACAAACTAAGTAATTATATTAATATAGTTTCTCTAATTTTGCCAAAGTATTTTTTCAGTGTGTTCATTTATGTAAGCATGATAGTAGAGCATAACTTGATTTTTTTTTTTTTTATACACAGGTTTCTACAATCCAAGAACTTGTTACTGGTTATGAAGCCTCTTTGAAAACTTGTGACCTTTTTAGTACATGTGGTAAGTTTCTATAGTCTTATATTAATTATACTGTCATTACTAATACTGTTTGTGACCGTTATCGAGAGTTGTGCTGATAGAATTGATTGCAAGAAAATAGTTCTAATACCTTCTAGTAAACAAATGCATTACAGGAAATATTTGCTGAATTTGCCAAGCTTTGTTTTTGTTTGTTTTTCAAATGCAGTCTTCAACCTTACTGGTTAGTGTAACTTTTTCCATTTTGTTGCAGAAAATGGAGAGAAAGAGCCCCCAACGACACTGCTTTGGGTTCGGTATTTCCTGGCACAGCACTTTGACAAACTTGGCCAGTGGTCTTTGGCCTTGGATTACATTAATGCTGCAATTGCAAGCACTCCAACATTAATAGAACTGTTCTATTTAAAAGCAAAAATTTACAAGGTAAAAAAGTGAATTTGGACATGTAGAGTACCTAGTTTATAAAAAACCAACCCATCAAACTGGTGTGAATGTGTGGATAATATTACAGTTAGCAATGGCTATGGGCATCGGTTTTTGTGTGGGCTTCTTTTTGGGCACTGTTCTGTCAGGAAGAAAATGAAAACCCTTTTGTTTAGGTTTTGCAAAGCAAGTCACAACTTGCAGCAAATTGTAATTCTGAAAAAATCTGGGGGCAGGGAGGAGCAAACAATAATACTGCCTTTTGTTATTGCTGAGGGAGAAATACCAGTAACTGTGGATTTCAGGAGATGGTCAATAGCAGGCTTATACTGAAAGTTAACTATTTAATTTCTCCCTAACAGCATGTGGGTAACCTCAAGGAAGCTGCCAAATGGATGGATGAAGCGCAGTCTTTGGATACTGCAGACAGATTTATTAATTCTAAATGTGCTAAGTACATGCTGCGAGCAAATATGGTGAAGGATGCAGAGGAGATGTGCTCTAAATTCACTAGGGTAAGTATATTGCTTTTACAAAGAGAGGTTTTGTTTGTCTCTGGCAGTTTATTTTTCACTCATGTAACTTTTGACCAAAATGAAAAAAGTATCTTTTATTAGTGTCCACTTCTAAGATAATGCTCTTACACTTAGTGGTGAATAACTGTATAGAATCATAGAATGGTTTGGATTGGAAGGGACCTTTTAAAGATCACCTAGTCCAACCCCCCTGCCATGGGCAGGGACATCTGTCACTAGATCAGGCTGCTCAAAAGTCCCATCCAACCCAGCCTTGAACACTCCCAGTGATGGGGCATCCACAGCTTCTCTGAGTAACATATGCCAGAGTTTCACCACCTTCACGGTAGAATTTCTTCCTCGCGTCCAATCTAAATCTACCCTCTTTCGGTTTAAAACTGCTACCCCTTGTCCTATCATTACAGGCCCTGGTGAAAAGTCTCTCTCCATATTTATAGGCCCCCTTTAAGTACTGAAAGGCCACAATAAGGTCTCCCCGCAACCTCCTCTTGTTCAGGATGAACCCCAACTCTCTCAGCCTTTCTTCATAGGAGAGGTGTCCCAGCCCTGATTTTTTCGTGGCCCCCCTCTGGACATGCTCTAACAGGCCCATGTCCTTATTGTGCCCGAGGCCTCAGAGCTGGACGAAGTACTCCAGCTGTATAGACCCAGTAAATACTGGAAAAAAATGGTTGTTCAAAGGTAGTTGTCCAGAAGTACTTTTCATTGCCATACTTCTAAGTACCTCTCTGTAAATGCATCTGATGGATATCTTGTTTGCAAAAATTGCTGTTTCCCATTAATACCATCTGAGCTAACTGCACAGGAATGTGTACTATATTCATTGTAATTTAGTATTAACATAAATTATTTTGGGCTTGATATTTCCTTTTAAGCTAGTACAACTGACAAAAATGTTGTTAAAGTAAATCCTGTCCTTAAAAAATGGGGTAAGCACTTTAAAGTCTGTATTTTTGGCATTGAACGAAACTTAGATTCGTAAAGACCAGATTTCATATTATTTATGTAACTAAATATGAAGATGGCTACTTGGTGGGATTTCCTGGAGTTCATAAATGAATTAAGTTCCTTAATTCTTAATTTTAGGTGTGAAAATGCTTGAAAGGGAGTCTAAGATTTCTAGATATTTCTAGGAACAGTTGAAAACTTGATTACTAAAACTCATGTTAGAGCAAGAAGTACAGAAGTCTAGCATAGATACCTGTGGTAAGATAGGATAAACCTGATCCTAAATAATTAAATGTTGTGAGTTGAACTGGGTTTTCTTTCCAGTACAAAGACTGTTCTGAAAACTTGGTAGCTAGCATTCGTGGTATGTGGAACGTGCTTCCAGTTTGTTTATTCTTAACCTAGAAACCATTGAAACTATAACGCATAAATCCTAGGATTTTTCTTGTAAAGACCGTGTATACAAGCATGAGCTAATCTTAATCTGAGATGCAAATCTTGTTCAGATTTTTTTTTAATCATTTATTCCTTTCTATCTTGGGGAGCATAGGGTATCACAAGTATTATTCTCAGTCACTGGGTGGTTATATCCATTTTCTATTGTATGCCAATTAGTTGAAGGCTCAATTGTTTCCTGCTAATGGCCTGAACCTAGCCATAGTTGAAAGAAGCAGCTGGTAAATTAGAACAGCAAAAAGTGATAATGACACTTATTTCAGGAAGGAACTTCGGCCATGGAAAACCTAAACGAGATGCAGTGTATGTGGTTCCAGACCGAATGTGCTGCAGCTTATCAAAGGCTAGGGAAGTATGGTGATGCCTTGAAAAAATGCCACGAAGTAGAAAGGGTAAGTAGGTGCAAACACCATCAGTTTCTTTCCCAATATTTTCTACACACTAATGAAAATATTTGCTGTTGTAATCAACATGATTTTCTTTGCATATAAAGTTTCTAGTATAATGATTTTTAAAATGGTTAATACTTGATGTTGTATTGTAATAGATAAGATTTCATCCCTAGCTATTATATGAAAAACGATTGCTTGAAGTGAAAAGGGTTCAATAGAAAATGCCATGTCTCCTAACTATACAACTGTTTGTATATTAACTTTATGCTGTCTTTTGCCAATTTTTTTTTTTATCGAACAATCACATTTCAGTTGGCTTTTTAAGGAGTGTCTAAGTCTTTGAACAATTGCATTGTAGTTTTTGTTAACAAAATGAGATTTTTCTGGCTGGGTTTTTTCCCTACTGACAGGTTCTCTTGGGACAGTCGGTATCATAAGGATATTTCTATGCCTGTTAAATATTGCCTGTAAATAATATCAATTGTAACTTTATTCACCTCTGTCTAATTAAGAAAATAGACTAAGCAAAGGAAGTGCATAAAAGTTGTGTTTCTTTTTTTTTTTTTTTCTGGAAGCATTTTTTTGAGATAACGGATGATCAATTTGACTTCCACACATACTGCATGAGAAAGATGACTCTTCGTGCCTATGTAGACCTTTTGAGATTAGAAGATGTGCTCAGGAAACATGCCTTCTACTTTGAGGCTGCTCGATCAGCAATTGAAATCTACTTGAAGCTCCATGATAATCCTCTTACCAATGAAAGCAAAGAACAAGAAGTGAATTCAGGTATCTAGACCATAATGGAGGCTCATATGTGTAAGACACACGTAAAAGCTTATTAAGCCCAAAGAGTTGTGGGAACAGAGTTAAATCCAGTTGGCAGCCGGTCACAAGTGGTGTTCCCCAGGGCTCAGGGTAGGGACCAGTTCTGTTCAGTATCTTTATCAGTGATCTGGATGAGGGGATTGAATGCACCCTCAGTAAGTTTGCAGATGACATCAAATTGGGCGCGAGTGTCGATCTGCTGGAGGGGAAAGGTCTCTCCCAATCTGAACAATTCTATGATTCTGTAAGTATGTGCTATAGAATAAATGAGTTGCAACATGCACAAGTTTTTCCTCTTTGTCACGATTTGATAACTGAAAATATATCATAGATAACATGCTACAGCTTTCTTCCTCTCTGTTCTCCTCATACTGTAAAACCAGTACACAAATGAACCTAGTGATAGTTGAAGTAATTGGGGAGGAGTGGCATTTCAGAATATTAAGAGGAAAAATCAAATTCAGTTCAGCCATTTATCCATTTAAACAAAAGATAAATGTCATTAACAGATGAATTATGAAACAATGGATAGATTTTGTGGGAAAGCAGTCTGAATTGTAAGAATTTTGGTCTAGTGTATCTTATTACATAGTAATACTAGTTAATGCTGTACTAATTTTACCATTTTTCACATAACTTCAGTACCAAAGAATACACGGATAAGTGTGTATTAGCAAAATTAATACATTTGGGAAAATAAAACTAGTGTTAAATGGAAAGCAGACTTTCTTAGGAAACCTAGTGGGGTGTGATTTGGAAATGTGAGGATTCAATGACAAATGAGTTATTAGG
Source organism: Egretta garzetta (assembly GCF_000687185.1). Lineage (NCBI taxonomy): Eukaryota > Metazoa > Chordata > Aves > Pelecaniformes > Ardeidae > Egretta > Egretta garzetta. The sequence continues at coordinate 777,961 of NW_009260792.1, forward strand.
CTTTTTTCCTTTAAGATAAATAGTTACTTCTCCTGTGGAATCGTAGCTACTGTCAGCACTGCAGTGGCTGTTGGCTAAAATGGCGACATTAAAGTCTAGCTCTTTGCAAAGGGAAGAATATTTGAGGGGGGGGGCAGTTAAACCAAAAATGCTGCTTAATATTGCCAGTACAATCTTACCTTTCATTCAGAGGTGAATAGTAAGTTTTTCTGTATCTCCCTATGTATAACGAAGTACATATAAAAAGAGGCGCATAGCACAGTTCAACTTGCATCTTTTTTCTCTCCAACTTTAATTTGTTTCTGTATATGATGTAAGATCGGTGTGTGACAGGATCTCGATAGCAATAGGTCATAGAAACTAAGGTGGGGAAGAGGCTAAGAAGTCACATTAGTTCATTTGCCTGCTGTGCATTGGGATTCAGTAGGCTCATCTATAGGGGAAGACAGCGTTGCATGAATGGGATAAGAAGAACGATTACTTCTTGCTTCACTATCTCAGAACAGCAGCTGGCCCCAGTGGAGAGGTCATGGTGCCATAGCCACAAAAAAAGATTGTGTTAGTCCCTCAGTAGCCCGTTCTTCTGTTCCTTGCCACGTTATTAGCACAAATCCTGTTCTCAGTGAAACACCACAGTGAGCAGTGGAAATTACAGTCTCTGTTCTGGCTGAACTGGCCAGGTCAGTGGGACAGCAGGGAAGGGAGGGAAAAAGAGGTGCATGGAAAGGCTGAAAGCTCCTCAATTCTTTGTGAACCTGTAGGAAACCATGGTTTCTGTGTGTTCTGCATCTCATGCAACTGTTAAGTCTTCTTGGTTTATCTAAATGCTAGTCCAGTCTAAAAATCTGAACGCAGCAAGCAGCCTGAAGATTCATATAATGGTCCTGCTAATACATACCAGAATATCTTACTTCTCACCCCAAACAATACCAGATTTTGCTTGCATCCATTTAGCTACCCCTTGGCATTTGCAGAAAATCAATGCAATTATCCTGGCTGTATCATGTTCAGAAACTTTAATGAAAGGTAACAGGCTTGTTTTAAGACGGAGTGTAAATCTGTCTGGAAGTTTCTAGTTGGCATTAGAAGGAAGCTGAGCTACAGTCAATATGGGAGCTTAGTATGACCCTTGAAAACCATTGTCTGTTGTCTAAGTTAAATCTGTCATGTATACAACAGCTGTATGCAGTTAATCTTTCAAATAGTTGAGGTTTCTATAACAACTGTGTAAGAGAAAATATGCAAGATCAGATATTGTGTTACGCTGTAAATAGTAATCCAGTAGTAATGTTGGACTACACGGTGATGATAGTCTGGCAAGTGCTGATATTTACGGAAATTCCTGTAAAAGCATGCCATTTTGGTATGGGGGAGAAGAACAGTGGCATGTTGGAGAGAAAATACGATTTTTAATTAATCACTCTGTTAATGTAAGTTATCTGTTTGTTACCTTAATCTGTAGAAAATCTCTCAGCCAAAGAATTGAAGAAAATGCTTAGCAAGCAAAGAAGAGCGCAGAAGAAAGCAAAACTTGAAGAGGAAAGAAAGCATGCAGAAAGAGAGCGACAACAAAAGAATCAAAAGAAAAAACGAGATGAAGAGGAGGAGGAAACTAGTGGACCCAGGGAAGAGCTAGTTCCTGAAAAACTAGAAAGGGTTAGCATGTTCTTTCATGTTAAATTAATGTGATTATCATAAAAAGCCTGTAATAAGGGATTATTATCAGATTCTCCTAAAAGAATCCAGGGGGTTTTATAAAATCATTTTTGCCTGCAAAGATACCTTTTTGTAGTGTTTCTCTACACTAGAGAAAAGTAATATTTTTCCTCTAAAAAAATCAAATTTCTATATTAATAATATTGTTACTTTCTTTAAATTGGGGTTTTTCCAAATGGTAGGCCATCCTTCATTAAAATAGATACTGAACAAAAAAAATGGTTCTTCCCTGAAGAGCTCTGGTTTTTGTACAGTGAATAGAGAAAAGCTAACAGAAATGTGATTGCAGTTCAGAAAATTTGAAGACCGGAGCCAGTGTTTCTCGAAGCACAAAACTGTCTCCTTTATCACAGTACCTTTCAGAAGTTTAAGCTTGCTGTCTAAGGTGGTTGTATTTACTTGTTTCCTAAATGCTAAATTACAACACTGGCTATGTTACATAAGCAGTGCCAGAGTTAGCAATGATGTTGTCTTTGTCAACATGAAATCATGAGTAAACACTTTTAAATCTTGCTGTTCAAATAGAAATGTTGTGGTTCAGTTCAATTCAGAAAGCTATCTACAATTTACCTTTGGCCTCTGATTATTTAAATGCTCTGAATAACAGAAACTATCCTTGGTGGGTTTTATTTGATGTTTATGTTAAGCTTTACATTTAACTGTGTTTTTACTAAAACAGGTAGAAAATCCGTTAGAAGAAGCCATCAAGTTCCTTATACCACTTAAGAATCTTATTGGAGATGACATAGAAACACATCTATTAGCATTTGAAATATACTTTAGAAAAGGTAAAGTACTGCATAATTTCATTTTTGCTCTACAAAATTTTAACTCTTCAACTGCAGCCTCTGTTACCTGAATGTAGCCTAAAATGATCTGGAATAGATAATTACTTGACTGAAGCTGATGTTTGCATCGTAGCCAGTAATAAGGGAAATAGGATTTTTGTTTAACCACCTTTAAAGCAAACAAAAATACCTAAGAGGAAAATAAGTTGTAGTATATATTAATAAATGCTGTAGAAAGATATTTGCAGTGTGATCTTTAATTATCTAGGGGGAAATAAAGCCAAACAGATAGTAACATCATCTGTGCAGTGTTGCCAGAGATCAGGCAGCAGGCATTTCTATTTTATTAAGCAATTTGGATGGGAAAAATAAATCTCCTTTCCAATTCTGTGTAGGCACTGATGTTTCTAATGTTTGTACTAGATTTACTAAAGAAAACAGTAGTTGATATAGAGAGAAAAAGTTCTGTATTCTTAATCTTGGTATGTTTTTGTTTTTCCTTCTTCCCACAGGAAAGTTTCTGTTAATGTTACAGTCTGTCAAAAGAGCTTTTGCTATCAACAGTAATAACCCATGGCTACATGAGTGCTTGATTAAATTCTCTAAAGCTGGTATGTGTGTAGGAAGTACGTATATATGTGTAAAGATACAGGAACCTATATTGTACGAGGACGTAACTACATACTTTTATAATATATAAGTACTCTCGAAAGGCAAACTGATGTGAAGAAAAGTAAATACCCAAGACAACACAGGTTGTGCTATACAGGGTACTGTGTATGTATACTATTATACTCCTTCCTTCATTAATCCACCAGGTGGACCCAATAACTCGTGTTGCTAGATTTCACAGAGGAGTGAAAGATCCAAAAGATCTTTGAAATTCTTAAGTTTTAAGAAAATAACACGGTAGATATGGGTAAAAGATTCTGACTGAAGCGAAATATCTGTTGTGAACTTGCAGCAGGAAGTTTACATGGCAGAGTGCCCTTTATGATGTTTCATCTATAAATGCATTGGTAATGCTTGTGTTGACTGGTTTTAAACTGGAATTTGTTTCTGTGCCCAAATTTTAAAAATGGGCATTTTAGCAGTGATGTTTATGGTTTCACGCTGTTTTCTACAGTTGTTTAAATGGCTTTTTTTGCTTCTCTCCCTCTTACCTTCCCCCTTCTAGTATCTGACCATAGTAACCTCCCAGAAATTGTGAGCAAGGTCCTAACTCAAGAAATGCAGAAGATCTTTGTTAATAAAAACTTGGAAAGTTTTAATGAAGAATTTCTCAAACACAATGCTACCTCCATTCAGCACCAACTGTCAGGTTTGTTTATCTTTCAAATGCTTTTGAAAAGGAGATTATTTAAGTGATTTAAATCCAGAATATTTCTCTGCAGTCTGTAATTCATGTATAAATTCCAATGAGCCAGAAATTCACATGTTTATGTTGCAGGTTTTTTCTGTCTGCTTTTACCATTTAAAAAAAAAAAACAAACAAACCACCCCCCTCATTCAATTTATTAGATGCATAAGGAACCTACTTATTAGCTCCAGAAAGTGCGATCAAACCACCACAGATACTCAAGTGTGGAAGCACTGTCATCCCTCCTGTTGCAGCTTCTTATTTTGAAACTATTAGAATATATAAAAACAAAAAATCCTGTATATTAGAAGCAGTGCTCTTTCCTGTTTTTCTAATCAGCTGGAATGTTTGTTCCTACTCATAGCTTTGTCACGTAGCAACAGCATCAATAAAAATACCATGACAAACTTGTTATGCTACTTTTAGCTTTTCTGCTGCATGGTCAACAATAAAAATGTTGAAATACGGCACTCTTACACTATTAGTGTAGAAGAGCTACAAGTAGCTGCTGGAATTAAGTCAAAGGAGGTTGGAATTGAAATTTGTCTTGTCTACTGAGGGCAGAAAGTTTTGGAATAAAAGTTGATGTCACCTGAGAAGGTGGTAGAGGAGAAGACAAAACACCTTTCCAGCAGTTAAGAAGCAAAAATAAGTGTGGATTTATCAGGCTAGATCACTGACAGTGGTGGCACCCATATTAGAGACTTAGCAGGGACCCCTTGGTTCAGTGGAGGTGAGGGGCTTAAATGTGTAAAAGCTCCTTAAGGTCAATTAACAGACCTTAGGGTCCACTGATCACTGCGATCCAACGGTGGTTCAATTTACAGGCAGTAGGAACAAATGTGGGATTAGGATTTTAAAGTGAAAACAGGAGTAAACTAACCATAGATGTGTCCTTGGTAGCTTTAGGTATTCACCTATGAGTCAGTCTTCTGTTTGAAGTAATGGACTTACCTACTGTAAAATTTTTAACTACTTAAACTGTCATCTTTAATTCAAGTTTGTAAATGTAAAGGTCTGAAAGACCTAAACCTTAAGTCTGAGAGTACAAATGAGTGTTTTATCTTAAAATGATTGCTAGTAAGAAAATTATAAGCAGAATTGTAATCCCTTTTCAATTTCTGTATTACAGACTCCCTGACTTTAAACAAATGTAACTAGGTTAAGTTTAATAAGTTTTTTAACAATGATGACTCAAACCCAAATATATTCCATCTAGCAATTTGTTTTCTGAAACCTGAATACAAAAAGCAGTAAGAACTAGGAAACTTTATCCTCTTTAATTAGGAAAACAAATTTAATAATTGGGAAAATGAGTTGAGCAAGAGGACACAATACACTCAGAACGTGGGCGTTTTAACTTTTTCAGTAAAGTGACTTCTTAAGCTTTTTGTGCTTTGTAGTAGATTATGTAGTGAGGTGTGTCTGGACTTTGTATTTGGGAAAAGGGAAGTATATGAAATGCCTACATGTTCATTAAGATGAGATTTTAAATTAAGGCAGCTATGATACAAGGAGCAACACAGTAACTTGCAGATGCCTGTGGTCCAAGAAGCTGCATAGTTACATTTAATGCAATGTCTTCTCACCGCTGTAGTCTCGTCCAGGCGAAGCACCAAATGTGTGTTGTGCTGCTTGTACCTAAGCTATTTTGCTCAGCTCCAGGTTAGTAGCCCAGCTCGGCCTGACTTTCTGCCATAGGGACGTACACTGGTCTGAACTTCTTCTGGACTGTGTTCCAGCATTGTTTAGTAACTGTATTGTTCACTTCCAGCACTTTTCAAAAGAATTCAAAGTATCTCTGAGAAAATGTCTTTTACTCCTATGTTTATACGATGGATTTCATTTAGCCTGCTGATTTGAAGGGCTGAGTCGTCAATGCACTCTTTATGTGTATTTCTTGACTGACAGGTTCTCAGTAAAGCGAGGCATTTCACTTTGGCCAAAGCAGATCTCCTGTGCTACTCAATCCTGATGCTTCTAATAAATTTCAAAATAGCTTTAGCTTTGTTAGTTTTATAAGGGAGGAAAATACAGTTTTAATAAACTTGTAAGAAGTCCTAATTCACGTTGATTTATAAGTTTTCGAATTCCGTGTGTCAGTATATGTGGTATTGCATTTAGGAACACTATTATTTAAATGTTGTGTTCTTTCTTGTGATAAGGTGCAAAGATGATGTACTTCCTGGACAAATCAAGACAAGAAAAAGCAATTGCTGTTGCTACTAGATTGGATAAAAACATGAGAGACAGAAATGTGAAGGTAAAAGAGTATTTAAAGTCAAAAAATGTGTGGGATCTTAAATGATGTATACTTAACTGCAGGATAATGTACATGCTTATGGATCATGATAAATTAGTATTATTTGAAAGAACAAGGTTTCAAATTTTTTCCCCCTAAGTTAACTCTGAGATATCTGAATACCAACAGAGAACCTGTGTTTGCTCAGATTAGTATTGTTTAACCGTACATCTTTTTAGTAATAAAGCAATTGTCAATCACGTTTATTAACTGTTACTTTTGTTTCTTTAGACATTAACAAAGGTTTTTGAGGCGCTGCTTGATGGCAGTTTTGGAAGCTGCCACACTCAATGTGAAGAATATCAAGCAGCATGTCATAAACTGTTTCCTTTTACATCTGCCTTTATGCCTGCCACAAACGAGGATGATAGCAGCATTGCATCCGTGAATCATACAGCCATTAACCACGATTTGCTGTCTAATGAAATTTGAAGTAGTGTGTGCAAGCCCGTGTGTGTGTATACCTACATGCACACATGTATACAAAACTCTGACTCTCATTACATGCTGGCTGGATACAGATCAGGGTTACTTTTCCAGGTTGTATTTTAATATCTTTAACAGGTATAAAACAAAATATTTGGATAGATAAATGAAATGGAGTATGCTATTAGTTATTTTTTTCTCCCAACAAAAACTGCCAATATTTATGTAAACATTATCCTTAATTAGCATTTTTCATGTTTATACTTGTACAGTTTTAAGTCTTTTAATAATCCATCAGCCCTCCCTCACAAAAAATATGGATGTTAAAGACTGCTTTCACATAAGTGTCGTTACATATACAGATAAATGTGATCATATCTTGTTAATAAATTATCATTTGAGTGTGTTTTAGCAGATTAAGACTGAAGTGCTGCTTGAATTGCCCTCTTCGTCTTTCACTGTTCTCTAGGTTTCTTCTGGGTTTGTGGTTTTTTTTTTTTAATTTCATTTTTATCTTTGGTCAGTTTGGTTTCTTTTGAAGCACAGTGACAATGAAAGCATTGGGGGTTTGCATGTTTTTGTCAGGTGTGTGTCTTACATGGAACCAGTGTTGACGGACATAAAGATTAGGCTTGTGTTTAAAAAAAAAAAAAAAAAAAAAAACCAAAAAAACCAAAAAAAAAAAAACCACTAAGGCTTTTTGAAAACTATTCTATCTACCTTGTGTTCCATAGCTATTGTTTCCTTAAGTTTACGGTCAGTTTAACATTTTTGAGTATCCTCAAGCAATTCCCTGTGAAAACATAATGAATTTGATACTGTTATTTGTCCTTTGTTCCATCTTCCCCTTCCTCCTCTCCCTTCTGGTTTCTCCCTGTCTGTTCACCTATTGACACTTAAGTTGAAAAAGCTGCTCCAATTTTGGGCAAATGCAGAAGGTACAGTAATGGGGAATACAGTTCTTTTCTACACCACAAAAATTCACTGGTAAGTTTACTGTATTACCTCCATTAAAAGTCTTAGTTGTCCACTTATGGCCAATACTCCACTACTTCTCATGCCTAAATACTATTGCTTTAGGTGCTGCAAAGCAACTACTATGCGAGGAGTATGTTTTACACTTAAACTGTTTAAGGGAGCACAAAGAGGCTGACTGCAAATCGTAATGAACCTTTTTCTTACTTTGTATTCTGGTGCATTAACTATTAAATATACAACACATCGAAATGGAAGTCTGAATCTAATATACCTATTTAAAGCATAGTATTGCTGGACAAAATGGCTACATATGACAGCTTTACATTTTATAAGAACTGCTATCAAAACATAACTATACTGTGGCTTGTACAGAAAATCCGTTTTCTGGAAACTGTAATGGAATCATTCAATCTTGGTTTGTTTTTATTTCACTGCAATGTAAATAATTTCAGTAATATTAACTAGCCCCTCAAAGGCAAATATAAGTTCATGAAGAGGGGATTTTATTAAGACAAATAAACTGTTCTAATTAAAATTCTCCCTTGTGTGTCATCTGTTTAGATTCAAAATTGTTGAATGGAAAACTCACTGTAAAATATTGCCAACATATGTTATGCTGTAATAAATTATTTTGTACACACTTGCCTTTGGTTTGGAATTTTTGTGTATTTATGGACATCAAACTTCAGCCCATCACGTTAATTAGTTTTTTTCCATTCAGATGCAGCATTGACTGGTTTAATGTAAACTCTGTAAGCAGTTAAGAAAAAAAAAAATCACTGTTTAGCACCTTGAGATATGTATCTCTGTGCATAGTAACATACTGCCCTGGGAAATATGGCAAGACGGTTTTGTCTTGTGTTCAGTCTGCCACTTGCTGTGGAACAATTTGCTCAAAGACATCTGTGAGCGGGGAAAGGCTGTTGACCGTAACGGGGTTGTTTTGGCTCAGCATTACCCTCGAAGCTCTTTAGCAGCCCCCATAAGGTGAAGACCTGAAGTGGTACGGCAGTTTTCTGTCTCTCACAGCGATGACACTTAATGTTGCTAGAGATTGAATTCAGGCCTTCAAAAGAAGGCTGCAGCACTACAGATCAGGCTGCTGATCTGGTCCTCTGTTCAGCTTGATGCTTCAAATCAGACTTGAGCAAAAATACCTGGGCTATCGTATCTTCTCAGCCATTTATTCCTTGAGAAAGTAGGTGAATAGCTTTGCTTTCTAGAGTAAGAATTGTTGGAACTCTTGAGAATTCTGGAAATACAAAAATTGAGTCTTCTGTCGCCCAGCATGTGGTCCGGTTTTCTCTTAGAACTGCTAGAGGTGTGAACTGTTGAGTTTTCTTCAGGGCTGGCACTGCAGGTGTGAGCTGCTTTGGGGTAATACATGTTTGGCAATCCTGTGGACCATTGCAGAGAGCGAGTAGGGTGGCATGGGAAGGATAACAAAAACAGTGGGGAAGAACAGATGTCAAGGAAAGGTAGGGTTTGTTTGGTTTGTGGTTGTGTTTTGGTTTGTTTTTTTTAACTATTCTGAAAAGATTTGGTGTCTTTTCAGTAACTTGAATTAGAAAAGGCATCAAATTCAATAGGCCTGTTAAGTTGTCCCAGAGGAAGTGTGCTATATAATACAGAAATGCTCAAGCCTATGTACATGTCATAGAATCAATGCTTTGCATTCCAGTGTTTAAAATACATCAGCTGGCCTAGCTCTACTTTCTTTCATTCTGTCTTTTTCATTCTTGTTTTCTTCATCACTTTCTTGCTTTTCTTCCTCTCTGCAATTTGGCCCCAGTTGTCATCTCAAAAATAACTGACTGTCAAAGTGGATTAAATTATAGTCATTCTTGTTCTACTCTCCCATCCCTAAACTTCTTTCCTCCTCTAGCAAACGTGACATCCCAGGAGGCAGTTTCTCTTTTCTTACCAGTCCATGGACATCAAAACAACTGTCTGCATCAAGAACTTGTGGACAATCCAGATCGAGTTCGCTTGTGGGGGCGAGACTGAAGCTGAAGAGCCTCAGATCTCCTTTGCCCCAGCACAAGCTCACCCTACACCTGATCTTGTCAGGTCTCACATCTGAGACTGGCTATTTTCCCTCAAATGAGGTTAGCTGGGAGAGCAGGCGATGGCTGTATGAGTAGGGTATTCGCTGTTTTCAGCACCCTCTATTCCATTGAGCCCTGTGGGGAGGTGGAAGGAGTGACCTGCGTATGCTACACATCTCCCATCCTCTGTAACTGGCCTGGCCTCAGTGCACAAAGACCAAGGCAGCAATTTCGTCAGGCCCTAAGTAAAGTTGCATTAAGATGCTTCTGTGGCCACCCCCAAGCAGACCTGTGTTGATGAAGCTATTGATGCCTAGTGTATTTCAGCTGGAGACAGTCTTTGTGGTAAGGCCTGGTGAAGTTTTGTTTGATGGTAGCAGTGGTTCTACTAAGGCAAAGTCACTAGTGCAGACGAGGAGTGAAGCCCTGATCACCTACAACTGGAGCTACAGCTGAAGTCCTGACTGTTGACTCTGTTTGACTGGTCTAATTTCTGGTGGTTAAAGAAAATTCATCAGATGGTTGCCAAAACTAGTGTGGGAGAAGGAGCAATCCCAGACGGGCCAGCTCATCTTCAATCGCAGTGCAAGCGTGCCGCTGGGTAGCGTGCATCCCTCTTGGCGTTTGCTGTCAGCAGATTGAACTGTGAGCCATCGTTGCTCATGACTTGCCCGTGCTGACTAGCTGGGTGTCAAGAACGCCGCACCTTTCAGTGGCAGGAAGCTGCTGATGGGGCTGGGCATCTCGGTCCAGATGTGCTGCAGCTGGGGCTGTGCCCTTCCTCGAGGCCTGTGAAATGGTTTTAGAAGGAGCTGAAAAAGACAGTAGTAGCAGCAGCGCTTCTGAGGCTTGTAACTGGCTTAGCTATGTATGCGCCAGAGGCGCGTGGGCACAATTCTGACTTGAGCGTGGCTTAGGCGCGTTTGCTGCCATCTACAACAGATGTTCTGCAGCTATGTGCCCATATAGCACCTATATGATTATATAAAGTATTCTGCTGTGGTGTGTATATATATATATATAGGTTAGTTAGGCTTAATTTGCTCATTACCGGTCTTAGCAAAATCTTCGAAATGTCTTACATAGTCTGGATGTGAAACTACTGATGCCTTTGTTTTGATTGCTACAAATTACAGTAAAAGTTTACTTAACCTGTCTCTCTTTGTGCATCTTCGAAAACTTTTTGTTTTAAGCTGTTTTAGTGCGAGTTTCTTTTACAGATCCCTATTGCTTACCCCTGTATGGACCAAATAATTGTCTTAACAACATATACATCATGAGAACCTGCTGGCCCAGCATCCACTCTCATGTAGGGTCCTGCGGTACTGCTGCCATCTCACACGAGTACCCCCTCCTTCCTTCCCTCACTCCCACAGGCGGAGAGGCGTACCCCAAGGCTGACAAACATCCCAGGGAATTAAGCCTGTTCTAAAAGCCCAGTCCCTGATGGAAAAGTCCTGTACCCGATGCTTGCATGGATGACAAAAGCTTAGTCCAGAATTGGTAAATACGGTGGAAGGGGCAGTTTCTCACATCTGTTCAGCTCAAGCATCTCTGGACTTCCCAAATAACGAACCCCTCAGCTAGGAATAGGTTAAGCTTTAAGGGTGACACAAAAGATTCAAGCATAATGATGTTTTCATGCGTGAATGCGCCTGCCACTTAACTGTTTCAGCAGCATCGTTGTATGTACTCTTGGCATTTCTTTTTTTATGCCTGAAACTGCAGGTGTTGG
>NW_009260792.1:789343-800119 GCF_000687185.1 Egretta garzetta
ATATTTTCGTAGCAACAAAAGGCTGCGCTCTTGTTCATTTTCAGGTGTTTGCTGGTTTTGTAGCAAGAGCCCAGGAAAATGCCTATCTTCTTTTCTTTTTCAGGCAGCGGAGAGAGGTCGTCAGTGTTCCGTATGTGCTTAAGTGGCCAAATTAGGCTCGTATTCGTATAACCCGGCTCTCTGTAGGCATTGATGTGGGGATCTGAAGTTGAGAGTGTAGTTGCTTGGGCTTATTTTATACCAGCTGAGAACAGAGATGCTGGGAGAGGATATCTGAGCCCACAGACGGTCAGAAGCACCTTTTGGGAGGTCCCACATCATACACAGAAAGCGTTGGTCAACTCTTTTCCTGCCTAGCTCTCCTCGGGCTTCCGAAGAGAAGCTGTAGTCCTTCTCTACTGCCTGTAGGCTGAGACAGAACGTATTGGCCTTGAAGATTAAAGTTAATTTATCATGGACTAAATATGCTGTCTGTTCACCCCTCAGACTTCGCTGCTTAAACATATTTCAAGTCTAGACAAAGCATTTGAGAACATGCTGTTAATGCTGAAGAGGCGGTTTGGGGTTTGAGAGGTTCCTAGGAGTATGTAGTAAGGTAGGAGAGGGAAACACATGGTTATTTCCAGGACTGATTTCATATGATAAATGGACAAACTTAAAGCAAACCGGGAAGCAAGGACCAGAGCAGGAGCTGTCTTACTGTTCCCTGTGCAGAGTGCCTTGCATGGAGCAGTCCCAGTTCAAGACAAGGGTTTATACCACGAGGAACGAACTGTCATAAAACCCATCTATAAATGTAAGCAAACTACACCTGCTTGAGGCCTGGCTCTGTAAATACTAGTGCAAAAAATATCCAGGGATCCACAAAAGGCATTGGGCACCAAAGGAGTCTCTTAACTGTCACTGAAGATGCTTAATGGAATTTTAGCTAAGCCATGCTCTTGATTATATTTGAAATGAGCTCAGAGAGTACCTGAAATTGCAGGAACTTTTATTTCTATTAATAACATTTGCTGCCTGCCTAAGGGTCTTTCTAGGGAATTCAAACCAATGAACTGAAGCAGTAAGATTTGCCATGGATTAAATTTATTACTTTGGGATCCATAGGAGAGATGGTGATTCATTTGCTCAGGGGCTAGAGCGCTAATCCAGGTGGTGAGGACACGTACTGGTGGTTAGCTTGGGCACTGCAGGGCATCCAGATGTGAACCGGTATAGAAAAGTCAGCAGGTACCTTACTGTTACTGCACCATTCGGGACTACGGCACTCAGCTGTGCGATTTGTGAACTCCAAAGTATCTGCAAGCTGCTTCTCTGGGACACGGAGGCAACAAAAACCCAGCAGGCCTGCAGTGACATCAGTGGGTGTAAATCTTCTCTTTGGCAGCCTGTAGCTTCACTAGAGGCTTTCAGTAAGCAGGGAAATCTTCAAAAATCAGAAGGTTGGACAACTCTGCTGTCAGGGAACCCCTATATCCAGTTCAAAGCTAAGGATTCCTCGGGATGCCAAACATCCAAAAATAGTTACTGCAAGAGTGAGATCTGCAAGACTGATACCCCTTTTACGTGTGATGTACCAGCTCGACCGTAACACCTTGTGCTGAAAGATGCAGATCCACAAGATTTCTTGAGCGTGTCTGACAATTTGTTGCTAAAAACTTTGTCTTCTCCTTGCTGTACTTACCCTCCAGCCTCTCTCCCTGCTTCGGGCTCTGGTGCTTTGCTGTTCACTTCTGTGAACAGATTCAAATCAACAGCTTAGCAGGAGCCTCACCCAGCAACTGTAGGCTGGTTCTCTCCCAATTATATGTAGATAGTGGAAAGACAGCGATGTCTAATCAAGTACTTGAGGAGTAGCCCACACGTAGTTGGATAAGGCTATGAATATTTGGTTCATGGCCTTCCATGCATGGAAGGTACAAATTCTGCTCAATTACCTCCCAACATAGGAAATACATTTTTCTGGAAGAAACTGCTCCTTCTGGGTTTGCTCAAACAGAGCTTGGTCACGCGTGGTTCTTCCTAGCGTGTTCCATGGACACTCTCACAATATTGGTCATCTCTGAGGAGCAGAAGGCAGGGGCAGGAGGGCCTTGGGGAAATGGCAGCAACAAGTAACTGGTCAAAAGAAGGTTGTGTCTGCATTTGGCTGTTTGCTGTTAGACAACCTCTCTTCAGCATTGCCCATCTTCCTGAAGAATGAAGCCCTGGCCTTCCTAAGGAATGAGGACCACAGTGGCTGGTGGCCACGCTGGTCTGAGCAGGTACATGACCTACCACAACACAGATTGGCCCCGGAGATCGGACTAGCTTTTTTCTCTAAAAACTTAAGCCATTTCTCTCTCTGTCCTACTTGACAAGGTCTTGTGAACTTGCTCTAATAGCAAGAAATTCCTGTCTATGTCAAGTGCTAAGCCTGGAACAATGCCATGTTATCATTAAGTTGGTGTGCACTCTTTGAGGTGTGCTTTCAGGAAGACTCGTGGCCTAAGTAATCATGGTGTAATACACACGTTTTTCAAGACCATGGCAGGATAAGCCTGGATGTGAAGAGCTCAGTTTTTAAGTGTCTTCAGTGGCAAAGCCTGTGTTTTTCAGTGATATTTTATGTTCAGTTATTTTTTTTAACTGCTGTCCTCTTGTGTAAATGCTCTGACTCTAGTTTTGCATGCAAATCTGCTACTGTAGAAATACAACCAGTGAATCAGTGCTGGGCGGTATGAAATGGGCAATTCTGAAAGCCTGTTATTTATGAAATAAAAGTTGGAAATAGAAAATGAGCATATGGAAGAAGTTGCTGTCACAGATCCTCCCTCTGGCTGGGAGAATTAGAGCATGGTTTACTTAACTTTCATTTGCGAGAAAGACAGGATGCTGCTATGGCTTGTCACAAAAATCATCCGAGGCTGAAAAAAATGGGAAAAAAACTAAGTCTTTTAATAATTATTCTTAAATTGAAATGCAGTTGTCTTAGAGGAAAGAGCTGGATGCGGTATGTCGTTGCTGACTAACACTGATCCTTTTCTTCCCATCTATGCAACCCCCTGTGCACTCGTAACAAAAGAGGCTCCAATGGACTAAAGCATGGTTATTTCCCAACCATAAATATGCAAATCCCCATCCCTTAAAGGAGGGTGATTTAGTGGCTAACCAAAGCGCAAGGATTACTGCTTTTGTTCCACGTTTGTATGGTGACTGGCTCAATGGGGTCCCCATCCATGATTGGCATTACTGCAACACAAATAAATGAAGAGCTCTGCTTCTGTTCTAACATATGCAACCACATGCCTTCAGCAAACAAGCGGTCTTGGCTTCTCCCTTTGCCTCCTACTGCCTTAATGGCAACAGAGCACAGGAGGGAGAGTAAGACCTGATTTTTCCAGCCCGCTTCAGTAGCTTGCTTCAGAAGGCTGGATGGGAACGACATCCTGCTCCCCCGGTGTTCCTGACTTCCCCTATTCTTATGGCTGTACGTCTCTGAGTTACCTTGAGATTGATGCAATACAAGAGAAAGATGCTTCTGGACCATGGAAAAACCAAAGCATTGGTCTAGTCACACAAGGTAAAGTAAAACAGACAAAATGGAGACCCATGTAAAATTTTAAAAAGAAAAAAAACCACCACAAAACCCAGAGGATATTCCCAGGAAAATCTATCAAGAATTCTTCTTGGGCAAGGAACACTCTTCTTTCTTTGGTTATGTTTAGTATCTTTTTGGCCAGGTATTTTGGCTACAAGTATATTTTATTATCATTGTAATTATTAATTACTTCAATTTAGAGTCTATATTTCTTAGCAAGGGTTAAGGCTTTGGAAACACAGGGTCCCCAAACAATGTTGGATGCAAAGTACAAGATGATTGAGCCAGACAGGCTATGTGTATGTGACTGTGTGAAATATCATCATAGAAACAGTATGAAATGCATAATTTTTAGTTGGAGTAAATAGCATTGATGTAAAATGCATCTGCCTGAAAATTTCGCTGCCTTTTGTTTTTCTTATGGAGGAGATGAACTGGGAGAGATGTCTCATTATTTTAATACATAAGAGCTCACTTATATATTTCACTTCACAAGACTTAAAATTTGTTTCCGAAGTGGTTTGTGTCAGATATTTTTCATGAAATACAAGACTCTTAAGCCTTAAATTCCCATTTGTTTCTTGTACATAATTCACCCGCTGTTGAGTCAACATTCCTCCTCTTGGCAAAATTGCCATTTTTCTGAAGTAGCACAGCATCCAGCCACCTTAAATCCTCAATTTCTCAACAAGTCAGAGCACAAGCAGGTGGAAAACAACAACTGTTTCTCAGTTGCATTTGAAATGGTACAAGTTTCTTGATGGAGTAGTAGACATGAAAGGTTTTGAAGCAAAAGTGGCAGAAAAGTAGAGAACTCAGCTCCTCCAATTCATGATCCAGCACATTAACCAACCCCTCTGTGGTGGCAGTAGCATCAGGTAGAGGTAGAAACAGTGGTTTGCCCTGAGCTAGAGCCCACAACCTAACGACACAAAAAATAAAGTTGTTACACTGCATTCATATGTATGCTTTTCCCATTTTTTTCACATTACCCTTTTAAATTGATATTTACTGCTACTGGACTCCTTTGGATGACTTCTGCTAGGGGAGAACTTAGTGGAAGAAGAACAAACTCTCTCCTTTACTCAGTCTCGTGCAGAGTCTCGTGTGCAATCTGCCCAGGCAGAGGATGTGTGAACAGCCTTGTTTTCCTGAAAATAGAATCAAAAGGGATCAATTTCTTCACCTCCAGTTGCCACACAGCACTCCAGCCGCCAGGCTCTCTCCACCTCCTGGCTTACTGCCGTGGTCCCTTTGCTTACATTTCTCTTGCTGTCTTGGCTTTTTGACCACTTCTCTCTGCTTGTTCTCTGGTTGCTCCTTTTCACTACAGGGAAAAATACCTACCAGACAACATCCATCTCCTTGAATTAAGATCCAGGAACACTAGTACAGCTTTCAAGCAGTGCTTTGGTTGGTTTCTCTTACATCTGAAGCAATCTCACTCTAAAAAAGAGCTTCTTATCTCTCTCTACTGCCACTATAGCATTATCTATGGATATCTATTATCAGAGGAGGGCGACCAAGATGGTGAAAGGTCTTGAGGGCAAGACTCATGAGGAGCAGCTGAGGTCACTTGGCTTGTTCAGCTTGGAGAAGAGAAGGCTGAGGGGTGATCTTATTGCAGTCTACAACTTCCTCAAGTTGGGCAGCGGAGGGGGAGGTGCTGGTCTCCTCTCTCTGGTCACCAACAACGGGATACAAGGGAACAGAATGAAGGTGCGTCAGGGAAGTTCAGTTTGGACATTAGGAAAAGGTTCTTCACTGAGAGGGTGGTCAGGCACTGGAACAGACTTCCCAGAGAAGTGGTCACAGCACCAAGCCTGTCAGAGTTCAAGGAGCATCTGGACAATGCTTTTAGTCATATGGTTTAGTTTTAGGTAGTCCTGTGAGGAGCAGTGAGTTGGGCTTGATGTTCCTTATGGGTCCCATCCAACTTGAGATATTCTATGATTCTATGATGTACTGCCTGTATACTTAATAGTCAGTGCATGCTCTGTGCAGTTGGATTTTGGGGATTTTCTGATGGACATGAACTTTTGCTGTGACTTTTAGTGAGCGCAAGATTGAAGGTTACCCAAAACCTGGATGTAATATATATAATACAGCCCAGTATCTCTTGGCTTTGGTTTTGTAACGCACCCCATTCGGTTTGCTTTGCTCATAGACATTCTGTTTTCAGGATATCGCCAATGTTTTGTACTAGCAAAACATAGGCATCACTGGAAAAACCTGGTGACTGATGAGGAAAAGAAGAAAAGGACTTGTAAGGTAGCTCGATATTAGAAGTGTTTCTGCAAATGTGACCAGGAGTTAGGTTGTCAGCAGTTGTCTCTTGACCCAAACAGCTGAAATTTAGCTTAAGTTACACCAATGTGAAGAAGAAATGGAAGTGGTACCAAGAGCATGCAGAGAGTACTTTCCTGAGTATGGAAGAATCAAACAAGCAAAGACCATCTTAATGTTTTCAGGTCCAAGCCTTTGGTTGGGACCTATATGTCTCCTGTAGAGTTGGAGTACACTTGGGCTGGTCTTCCAGTTAAAGTTTCCTCTGAAAGAGAAGTCAGCTCGTGCACGAGAAAAATGCTTAGAAACTGAAACCACCAGAAGGCAGCTGGAGACAGTAGCAGATCTACATCGAAATTACTATTGCCCCAAGTCAGACTGATAATATGAACATACCTTTTCATACATGACACAACATACATGACACTATTCTTTTCATCTTCTCAAAAAAAAGCACCAAACAGAATCTGAGCGAGTTATTTTGAAACTTCCTTATCTCTTATTTACTCACTACCATGCCTCTCCTTACCTGAACTCCTCTCCCTTTCCCATGCAATGCTCAGCCAAACTCCCTTGACCCAGAACTTTCAAATTCTTGAGTAGTTTTGCATATCTCTCTGCTGTGGACAGAAGCTCAGACTAAACTGTCCCTTCCAGCGATGTCAGTATAGGTTACAATTACGCCTATCAGTTTCAATGACTTTTAATCCAGCTGCAACAATAGGGATTACAGCTAAACTGCCACAAACATGTTTCAGAGTAAATAACTTACTCAAATATACCCATTCAAAACTCTGAGAGCTTCTGCCTCGTGATACTGAAAAACAGAGGAAGAGAAAACTGCATGCACTACATTGTGTTCACAATGAACACCACCACCATCACAATGTGTTTAGGAGGTTAATCTGACAAGCAGAAAAATTAGAAGTGTAATGGGTCGGAGAAAGCAAGTTCAGGTTTTGGCAGAATTGAGCAGGAAGATGAATGCTTTGCTCGCAAGGCCACAGTCACGTGTGGTAGTGAGCTGGCCCATGAGTTTGCATTCACTGTGCGTCGGTCAGAGGAAGAGAGAAAAGCAAGAAGAATTGTGGCAGTTTGTGGTAAGTCCAGGTTCACGTTTAAGGTCTACAGAAAAGGTTGGGAGAAGAGGAAGGAAAGTCCTGTGACATCTCTGGCAAAAGATTTTTTTTTTTTGGCAGTTTTTCAGGATTAATTATATTGCTGTAAGTCACTCACTCTTCCCACCGGCATTGTGGATTGAGCTGCAGGTCACAGGCTTGTATTTAGCCCAGCTGGCAGCAAATGCATGTTGTTACGCCTCTGATGGTAGTTAGGTAGCCTATGTAAAATGCACGGCTTGTCTCAGCCAAGTTTTAATTAGACAGCTGTCCTCATTACAGGACAAGTTTAGCAATTCACTCACACAGGCAATTCCACTTGCAGCGTGAAGGATAAAACAGACTGGAGTGTTACCCACTGTCTCACCCTTCAAAAGAGCATCCCAGGGGCAGGGTTCCAACGCACTGGACGGCAAGACAAGTTGTACTGATGATGTTTGGCCTATTCCTGCTCTGTGGCTCAAGGAGTTGGGTTTCCCCCCGTGTCAGTCTGGCTGGCACCTGTGCTTTTTCATCCTCCGGCAGTTTTCATTTTTCTTCTCCACAGCTGTCTAAATGTTGGGTTCCCTTGCTTTCCTTCAGCTAGAAGTTTGGCGATGATGGGCTTGTATTTGTCACTCCCAGGTTTTAAATGAAGCGTCTACTTTAGCCACTTTGGTACTGTTACTTTTGTAAAGAATTATTATTTTCACAGGCAGAAAAATATTAGAAGACAGCTGGAAATTGTGTGTTCAAAACTCCAGGCTGTTTCCATGGGCAAGGATCTATAGAGTGAATGATAGCTTTTGTCTAGCACCAATACCAGTGAGAAGACGGGATGAGGTTTCACAAAACGTCTGCTTTTAACTGTGGGAACACGGTGCTTACTCAACAGGATTGATATTTTGGGCTACTCTTGATCTTTGAAGTGGTGAAAAGAAATGATTGATTAGACCAGTCCTTTTCAGCCATTTCTGACTTGCAAATTTCCCCCCCCCCCTCTTCTGCAGCTACGGTTTCTGCATATGTGCATATGGGGCTGCATATATACTGTGAATTTTGACCCACTTCCAGTAAATTTGCCTTCCTTTCTTTTCCTGTCTTACATCAATGCCTCAGAAGTCGTTCATGGATCTGTAGCCATCTCTGGGCCATGGTTTGAAAACCACTAGGTTGGTCAACCTGCAGCACCACTGCCTATGTAAACCAGTCCTAGGATTCTCTTCAGTGTAGCAACGCAAGGTTCCGTATCCCAAATTACTCCATGCTTCACTTAGAAAGCTAGTACCTTGTGAGCCTTGCAATTTGGCTATATCAGACTACCTGCCAATGTTTTAAAAGTCTTCCCCTGAAGCATATTTACAGGCAGGATTTGTTGGTTTAAATAGCTATGTGGCTCACAAGTTCGTGATGTTGAAAACGCAGTAGGAAACCACTGTAAACATTGCATCACCAG
Organism: Egretta garzetta; assembly: GCF_000687185.1. Classification (NCBI taxonomy): domain Eukaryota; kingdom Metazoa; phylum Chordata; class Aves; order Pelecaniformes; family Ardeidae; genus Egretta; species Egretta garzetta. The sequence continues at coordinate 797,763 of NW_009260792.1, forward strand.
CTGAGGAAGATCTGGAGACGCTGTGTCGAATGGTCAAGAAGAAATTCACTTTAAATACACCCTGGATGGCTGCCTAGAAGAAGGGAGGGATTCAGTAGCTGAGGTTTACATTACAAGTTGCCTTGGATGTTTCCACTGATAAACAAGAGCAGCCTGACGCATCAGCCTGCAGTGTTTCAGGGCACTGCGCTTAAAAGTGACCTCTTCATTTTGCTAGGGGTGGGCTGATCAATGGCAAAAATGCAATCTAATTCAGCGGGAGCATGTTGGGGGTCCTGCAAGAATATTTATGGAGATGTGTGGCTAGATGGTCTGTAACATAGAACCGATAAGCATAAAAATAAATCTTTATTCCCTAACTGTAAGCTAATGGTTTATGCAGAAGATGAAAATTCACCAGCTGAATTGCAGCTGCTGTCAATGGAATCACAGGCTACTTAGGAGAAAGAAGGAGCTGCAGTAGAAAATGTAAGTATTTACTGGAAGAAATGTTAAGACACTTGTCTACAGAGCAGTAAACACGACCAAGGACTTCTAAGCCCAGGTTTTCTTATGGAAAGAAGATTCCCAAACACATGGCTGTAAAGAAGGGAAATGTACGGAATCCAGCATGCCTAGAAATTATTCTGAAAATAGTAAATTTGAGTGTAAAATAATAATTTAAAGAGAAGGCCATGGATAAACTCTTGTATCTATAGTGAAGCAGTTGTTCTCTTCCCCTACCCCCATCCCCATTCACTCCCTCCTTTTATCAGCTCTGGAGCTCACCTACCTGAGCTGAGTCCGTTCAACTCAGTCCGACAGAAAACCACTCGCTTTCTCGCTGGATTCATTTTCTGCTGCTCTAATGTGTTGAACTGGTTCAGCTGAAGATGAGACAAACCCGCTACAAAAGATGTGCAGGAGGTCTATGCCAGGAGTATGACAAGGGAGATGTAGGAGAGGTCATTCTCCATTTTGTGGCAGCAAGGCCACAAAGTTGAGTTGAACAACTCAAGCCTTATCGTACAGCTTCATGTGCTACGTGTGTCCTCTTTCTTTGTGACGACATGACCCCATGCCAGACAGCTCTGGGATTGCTTGACCACCTTCAGGAGAAATAATAGGGAGGGCACAGGGGGACTTTTAGCCTTTGGTTATTTTGCCTGTATTCCTCAAAAACCTGATCTAAACCATCTTTTGCTTAAGTCATGTCTTGCTATATAAACAAGTGTGGGACTAAATAACCAGTGCTTCATGGGGATGTGTGCGGGCAGCAGCGTTGATCATACGTGTAGGTGCTTCAGCAAAAGAGAACTGATGTCAGCTGCGGGGCCAGGTCCTTGTCTTTTGGGGCTGTGAGTTCTACCTAGTCACGTACTCGATGGTTCTCCTTTCTGCCTTGCGTCTATTGTTGTTCATCCTGCTCGTGCTCTTGACGTCGTGCCCTCGTATCTTCTTGTTCCCCACTTTTTAGCCTCGCTTTCCATCTACGTCACTACTGCCTTCAAAAAGAATTGTTTGTAGCCACTTTTATTAGCAGAAAGAAAAACAGAGGAAGACCACAAGAAAGGAGGAAGCCGCAGAATAAATAACGACTGAACTTCACCACGAGAACTTCTTTAGATCCACTGAAAAAATAAATAAATGGTTCTGTATCAGCTGGTAAGGAGAGGTGAACAAATCTGTTAGATACAGATGGTTTATTGTCTAGAATATTGTTTTTCTTATTTTATATCTTGCAGGAGCAATGACAACATGTCTGAAAATGTTGAGAAGTTTCAGAGATTTTTTTTTTTATCCCTCTCCCTGTCCTCGACTCTTCTATTTTAATTCTGGATATTCTCATCAGCACACAAGCATAATCATAGCTCCTGACGCATACGCATCGAGTAGCACCTGATGTCTGTTTTCAGTATTAACTGGCCATAACTAAATGTCACAGAGTCTTCCCCAATGGGTATTTAACAGAACCGGTATTTTAGCTGCTCAGACAGCTTTTCTTTAAAACAAGTGAGAGATGGCGTGAGAGCCATAGTCAGTGGCTACGGCATGTATAAACACCAGGTTAACCTGACTTCAGGACAAGTGCTAATATCTGTCTCCTAAGAATAAGGAAAGCTCTCCACCGGAGAACGCCCTGGCCGACGCAGCTGGGGCCAGGGCTCCCTGTGCCTGAGCAGCAACCCGTGTCACCCCCGCCATCTGCTCCTCTCCTCAGGTCACCCTCTGTAGCAAACTGGGCCCGGCTGCCCATGTTCACAGCTCGCTGACGGATCGAGCCGAGCGAGGGCCACAGACAGACGCCAGCGCAACGCGACGGCGATGGGGAAAGGGGCTCTCGGCGGCGGCTGAAGCGGTGCTGCTGCCGCACGCCA